>NC_046665.1:85465675-85504288 GCF_010883055.1 Belonocnema kinseyi | reverse complement strand
TACTTTACTGCTAATAATTTCTTATATAAAAAAAATGTAAGGAATATTTGTCCTATAATAAAAAAAAAAATCGAATAATTCTTGTAAAAGGAAAGTGGCTACCCTATTTTTCATATTTAAATGAAAAAATCATTTTCGACGTAATAATATAAACATTACGAAGTATTTACATTTTTAGATTTTAATACATAATTTACTTAAAATTTAATATAAAATGAACTTTTTACAAATTTTGAAATTCTTCAAATGATTAAAAACTTTTCTTAAGATTACTGAGAACATTTTAAATGTCTTTTTTATAATGAAAAATTTTTCAGTTGTGCAATGATTACGAAATTTTAGAAAAAAATTGAGTAAGTTTAAGAGATATTTAGAAGTTTTGAAAAGACTTCAAGATCATTTTAAACCAATATTAATTTAAAAAATGTAAAACGGAAATTTTTTACGATTCAAAAGAATAATTTTTTTTAAGATTCCTAGAAAAATTTGTAATGATGTTTAGTTTTGAAAAACTAATTTCAAGAGACTGCTTGAAAAAGATTTTAAAACATTTCGAAAGATTTCAAAAATTTTGAAAAAAAAGTTTAAAGCTTTTTAAGCAGTTTCACCATTTGGAAATATTTTCACAATATGCAAAAAAAGAATCTAAAAGATTTGAGGCAATTTAAACAATTTTGAAAGATATTTATAAAATTTTAGGAAAAATTAGAATAATTTGAAAATATATTTAGAAGTTTACAAAAATAATTTGATATTTCAAAATACTTCAAAATATTTCAAAAGATTTAGATCCATATGTAGATAGTTAAAGATTTAAAAATGAAATTTTGAAGCTTATTAGGGATTTCAAAAGGTTTTGCGATAAGAATAGTTTTCTTACAATTCCCAAGAAAATTTTTAACTATTTTTTCTTAAGTTAAATTTAAAAGATTATTTATAAAGATATACAAGATTTTCAACATGGTCAAAAAATAATCGGGAAGCTTTTAAGACAATTTTCAACATTTAAAACAGTGGCGTAGCCACGAAATTTTCCCCCCACGGCCAAAAATAATTTGTCGTCCATAATTCTCAAATCTGCATTCATTTCAAAGATCGTTTTGCCGCCTCCAAGCGATTGCACCAGGGAAACGGACACCGTCGCCCCTTAACTACGCCACTGTTTTAAAACATTTAAAAAATTGTAGGAATAATTCAATTCAGTGTCAAACACATTAAAGACTTTTGGAACTTTTAAAAAGAATCAAAATATTTTAAAGCTTTAAAAGATTTGCGAAAATTTATCAAATAATTTTAAATGCCTTCCAAAAGTCATAAACAGTTTTTTAACTGACTCGAATATTTCCTAAAATTTGTTTATATCTTGCAGCATGAAAAACGCACTATACAATTTTCTGGATACTTTTTCAACAAAGCAGAAATCTTTCAAAATCGTTTTGAATTTTCTCACGAATCCTAGAAAAAATGTAATTATATAACCTTAATAAAAAATAAACAAACAAACCAAAAAAAATTTTAATTATTTTGAAATTTGTAATTAGTATTAAAAAATTATTTTCCCCTTAAAATTATAATTTGTTCTTTTTGCGTCGTCCCTAAAAAATCGTTTTTGGTTAAAAATTGTACCACTTTGTTGAAAATTTGTATTTTTTGGTTGATCTCAACTGCTTTTTATTTAAACTAAAAACATCTTTTTTTAATTTCAAATGCTACATTTTTCGTTGAAAATTCATCTTTTTTGTCTCAAATTGAACTTATTAATAGAAATTTTGATATGAAATTTATCTGAAATCTTCGGAAATATTTTAGAAATTTCTCAAGAATGTTAGGAAAACTATATTTATATAATCTTAAAAACAAATGAACAAATACAACTAAAAAATAAATAATGATCAGAATTCTTTATTTTGTATTAATATAAAAAATAAAGTACCTCAGACTTGAGAAAGAATTTATCGGTTTTTTAATTGGTTGAAAAACTATTTTTTGATTGTAAGACAAGAATTGATTTTTTCTTGCCAAACAATAGAAATCCGGTAAAGTAATTAATATTTCCTGAAAGTTCCATAAATTAAAAAAAAGTAATTAATTCTACCTCTTAATTTAAGTCTTATCATTATAGAAATGAATCTTTAAAAACTCTTAAAAGTCCAATTTTGGGCATAGAAACCGATTCAAGGTTTTGAAAAATATAAAAGAAAGGATTTCATAAAGCGCCCTAATGCACATATGATTCTAAAAGAAAATTAAGAATAATAAAGATGCAATTTAAAATAGAAAATGACCTCCACCTGAAAAAAGTCCAGAGTCTGCTAATCACAAGATTTGATAGTGAAAATGAATCCGTTGGTGCGAATTGCTCAACTAATTACACAGAAAAGTCAAAGAGGTAATTACAAAACTTTTCCGTGATAAACTCCTTTCGACTTAACTATCTTCTGTAAAGAGTTGAGAAGATCAAACAGCCAGGAAATTACCGAAATTTCAGTTGAGCTTGAAATTAGCTTAGGGGAAATCTTACCACAGTGGATAATGCGATCTACAGAGGATAATCATTAATTAAGAGCACAAATCTAAGAAAAAGTAATTCTTTTTAATTAATAAGTACCTATAGCATCTTAATTATTAATTAAATTAAAATTACTTTTTTGCATCTATCAGTATTTTAAACTAATTATTATCCAGTTTAGGTTGCATTATCCACTGTAGGGAGGTTCCCTCTATGCTTAACTTTCAATGTCGACTTTGACGAATCAGGAATGCCTATATAAAGATGATACAGAAATTATAAACAATTTTTCGAAATTGGGAAAGCCATACTGTTTTATTACTAAATTTAATTCAGGGCATGTGAACTGTTATCCAATTTCTACCTGACAGATTTTTTTTTTAATTTCGTCCACACCAGGATGGTCCAAAGATTTGGCTTTTGGTTTTTGTTGATCGATCTCTGCTACTTTGTTCGTTTGCCGACAAAAGAAAATCCATAATTATTTTCTTCAAGGCTAACCCGTGCCCCCGGATTTTTGAAATTAACCTGGAGTTTTAAATGCGAAAAGCTTGATTTTCAAACAAATTTAAAAAATAAGTACTTGCTAGGGATTGTTAAAAAAATACGCAACATCTTTAGGAGCAGACGGTGTCACCCCGAGCGTTACGCAAATGCTATACTTACATACTCTTTATATAGAAAAAACGTTAGGGGGGGGGGGGGGGGAATAACAGGAAAAAGCGTTACGTTTTTTTTGGAGGGCCCCTTATAAACTTTTTGTAAGTTAAAGTATAGTCACCTTTTAAGGCATATTTAAGAAATAACTTCCACTGAATAGTTTTTAATTTTTACCCCTCCCCTCAAAATACTTTTATTGTGCCATGAAAATGCCTCCAAAAATTCTAAATAGCAGTTTTCCATCAAATTCATTATAAAGATGGTATTTTTTGAAATTTTGTTATAATAAATTATTTTAAACGGAAAAGTTATGAGTTTCCAAGTATTCTTTAAATAATTGTAAATAATTTCAATAATGATTTTTTTTTTTAAACCTTTTTTCCTCCCTAAAATCTTAAAAATGTATTGTTTTCTGGATATAATCACACAATTTAAGAATGTTGAGAGTAATATATTTTTAAGGATATTTGGTAATTATTTAAACAATTTTTAATTGTTTAAATAAAATTTTCCCGTCTAAAGCGTAGAAATTGATTATTTTCTGGAATTAATGACACAATTTTACAGTTATTAAAAGTAATTGTTTCTAGGGAATATTTAGCAATTTTGTTAGCAATTTGAATTTGCTTCAAAAATTTTTATTTGTCTAAACAATTCTTTCTCCTGTTAGGTGTGGAAAGTTATTCTTTTCTGCATTTAATAATACATTTAACGAATGTTAAGAGTAATCTTTTTTGCTTAATATATTTTGCAATTATTTACACAATTATTATGATCATTCACTTGCGCTCCTTCATAGGGAAGGTGGAGCAAAGTCTAGTTTGTTCAAATGTCTTACACTAAGTCCTTGAATATTGGGTATTTTCTTATCCCATAACTTGTATCTTATATTGTTTAAACAATAATAATTTGTTTAAATATTAAATTTAACGAGGGGTGACCTTAGATAATTGGAATCTGTAAACTGAAAATAATGTGCTTGTATAACTACATGCATTATTAGCATATTATAATTCTTATCATTATTATCTATTATACATACATGCAAAAGAATACATTGTAACGATTGCAAGCGAAAAAACTGCTTAAGCAAATTAAAATTGATTGAAAAATTGTTAAATACCCTGTAGAAAAAAATATTACTCTCAGCATTTGTTAATTGTGTCATTGATTCAAAAAATAATAACTTCTTACGGTTTGCAAGTAGAATATTTGGTTTAAACAAATGAAAATTATTTAAACAATTACCAAATATCATTTATAAATATATTATTTCCAACATTCTTTAATTGTGTCATTATTCTCAGAAAACAATAACTCTTTACGATTATAAGAAATGATTAACAGGGGGAAAATGGTTTGAGCAAACAATAATTGTTTCAACAATTTATTATTATTTTAATAATAGTTAAAAACTCGTCACTTATCGATGGAAAATAATTAATGTTAAAAAAAATCTAAAAAATACCGTTTGCATCATGAATTTGATAGGAAAATGCTATTTTCCATTTCTTAGGAAAATTATGGAATTTTTTTCTTCGAAAAACAAAAAAAAATATTATTTGGGACGGGGGGGGGGGGGGGTGAAAACCTAAATCGAAGTCGATTTTTCACAGGTATACATTTGGACCACCCTTGTCCACACGAAAGCAGATATCGAGTTGACAATTTACGAAATTAAATAGAAGTTAAAAAAAATGGCGGTAAGGTTAATATTAGAGAAATTCTGTAACACAGTTACATTTACGTCACTTTTTTATTTTTAATTTAAATCAGTCATCCACATTAGAAGATAATCCTTATGCAATGCCTAAAATATTTTTATTTTACTAAAATTGAAATTTCCAACATTTTTAAAATGGCTGACCAAAGAATTTGCCTCAAAAATGGAATTTTCTATAGTTATTAATTCAGAATGATTAAGCATTGTAAAAAAATTAAATAACTTAATCTAAAATGA
This sequence comes from Belonocnema kinseyi, assembly GCF_010883055.1. Lineage (NCBI taxonomy): Eukaryota > Metazoa > Arthropoda > Insecta > Hymenoptera > Cynipidae > Belonocnema > Belonocnema kinseyi. Next base: position 85,499,159 of record NC_046665.1, on the reverse strand, counting down.
TTAGAGGACAGAAAATTGACATTTTCGAAGAAAATTTGCTACAAAAAAAGTTTGAATTTGGGAATCATGCGATAATCTCAAAAGTTAAAAATTAAAAAAAAAAAAACAAAGGTGGCGGTCAATTAAATATTTTAAATAAATCTTATGTCTGCAATTTTCGTTGAAAAAATTAAAAACCTTGTAGAAGTAGTATTTTGACATAAGATTATCCGATGATCCCTGAAATTCAAAATTTGGAAAAAATAAAATATGTCGGCCAATTAAAAGATTTTAAAAATAGCTTATTTCTGAAATTTTTAATGAAATAATTAAAAACATTACTAGAAACAGATGTTGGACTTTTGAGATCATCCGATGATCGCAAAAGTTCACAATTTAAAAAAATCCAAAATGGCGTCCAATTAAATATTAAAAAGATTGCTTATTTTGGCATTTTTTAAATGAATTAATTGAAAACTTTTTTTATAGAAATTTGACTTAAGAAATCATACGATGATCCCAAGGGTTCAAGATTTTGAAAATAATCTGACATGACGACCAATCGAATATTCGAAAAATATTTTATTTCTGGAGTTTTCTATTAAAGAATTTAAAACTTTTCTAGGAATAGAAGTTAAAATATTTGAATAAACCTATGATTTTAGTAGTTTAAAGTCCTGCAATAATAAAAAATGTGGCCAATTAAGTATTTAAAAATAACTCAATTCTACATTTTGCAACCAAATATTTAAAAACTTTTCTAGAAATAGAAGTATAACTTGAGAGATTATCCGACAAGCCCAAAGCTCAATATTTTGTAAAAAAAATTCAAAAGAGGTTCAAATAAATATTCCAAAAATATCTTGATTCTCCTGTTTTTAATGGAAGAATTAAAAACTTTTCTAGAATTATAAGATTGACTTACGAAATCATCAGAGGATTCTAAAGGTTAAAAATTTTGAAACAATCTAAGATTCTGCAATTGCCAATAAAATAATAAAAATTTTTAGTAGAAATAAAGCTTGAACCTGATAAATCATCCATTGAACACAGAAGTGCAAATTTAAAAAAATTCAAGATGACGGCCAATCGAATTTTTAAAATTGTTTAGCATTTTTGTGTTGATACTAGAAATTCAAAATTCCTAAAAGTCCAAGATTAAATTTTTAAGAACATTAAATTTCTCTCTATTAATTATGTGTCAATCTCAGGCGTGGCCATTTTTTAATCAATGAGATGAGCTATTTTTTGAATATTTCATTGACAGTCATATTAATTTCTTCAAAAATTAGGCTTTCTGTGATCATGGGACGCTTTCTAAACTCATATTTCTACATATTGCTAAAAAAATTTTGCATTAAAAACTGCAAAAAGAAGTGTTTTTGGAATAATGGATTATCCACCATTTTGTATTTAAAAAATTTGGAATTTTACTATCCACGATTCAATTAACAATATTTTCTTTGATTTTTTTACCATTTTTAATCATTCATCGTATAAATATAACTATACAATGACATACCAGTTTATACGCACAATCTCAAGTTCTCCATTTTGGAAATTTAAAGTTTTTCAAAATTAATATATTGTAAACATTACATAGAGATCATCATCCTAGATCAACGATTGATTCCAGTAAAAACGGAAAAATCTGTGTACATTAAATTATTTTGCACAATTTTCCCATGTAAATCGGATGTAAAACTTCTAATGCCCAGGGCGATCAGTAAATAATAACCTATTTAGCTAAAATGTGGATGAGATTGTATATTTGAGCATTCGCATCATAGTCGCAAGTGGGCGAAAGTGCTTAAAAAAAGTAAAAATACAGAAAAAAAATGGGTGAAGAGTAATTCAGATACATAGGTTGACTAAGTCGTTCAACCCGCTCGTTTGTCCCATTTATTAATTTTCTCTACTCTCACTTCCCCTCCTCTATTTTTTTTTACTTCCCGAACTTTCCCTACTCTTATTTCCCTTATTTTCCCTCCCATGGCTTTCCCTTCTTTCCCTCCCCTCATTTTTCTTAGTTTCCCGTGGTTCCCATCTACCTATTTTTTCTAATACCTCTCAATTTATTTCCCCTGCCCCCCTGTCCTCATTCCCTTTCACTGCATAACCCCTTATTTCCCTTCTTTTATCATCCCTGATTCCCCTTTCTTTCACTTCCCTCATTCCCCTTCAATTAGTCCCATACTTCTCCTCCCCTCAACCCCTACATCTCTTACTTATCATACACTTACGTCCCCTCTCAATAATTTCCCTACTTCCCCTCCTCTCACTTCCCATCACTTCTTCTCCTCTCATTTTTCATAATTTCCCTTACTTCTTACATCCATATTCCCCCCTAATTACCATTATATAATTTCTCCGAATTCCCCTTCCATCACTCCCCCTACTTCATCTCCCATAATTTAACCTTCTTTAAATTCCATTATTTTCCCTCACTCTCCCTACTACCCTTCCCCTCAATTCCTCTTAACTTCCCCGCCATGGCATAAAATCCGAATGACAGGTGGGCATACACCTAACTGAAACAGTAATTTTATCGAAATCACTCTCTACCCGTTGTTTTTTCTGTAAAAAAATCTACCCTACTTCTAAATATTGTTTGAAATACGTTAATAACAATAATGATAAAGTTAGTTATGTGCATTGTGCAGCCTGTAAAACAGGTGGATCGATTGTCAGCCACTTGAATCGGGTAGTTTAGCATCAAGTGTGGTGAGATAATGTGTGATTGTCGTACCAGATGAAGTACTTCGTGGCGAGGCGCAAATTCAAAGAGGCACTAAAACCATACGACGTTAAGGACGTGATTGAGCAATACAGCGCCGGTCACGTTGATCTTCTCGGCCGAGTGAAAAATATCCAAACTAGGTATCCTGATTCCTCGTTGTCCAACACTGTGAACAGTGTCTTAACCCTGCAATATTTCCTATCCTCCACTCCTTCACATTCGAGGAAAATCTGAGGATTTAGTGCTTCTGCACGATTCAGTCAAAGATCGCATAAGGTTGATAATTCTTTTGAGACAAATGACTCACTTCCCCTATTGAACATTTTACTGTCGTAAACTACGTCGCAAACAACATAGGATGCTCTGTCGGATAAGACGTAGAACCCGATGTCTTAAATTGCGTCGCAACCGATGTAGAACGCTGCGTGAAAAAATACGTAGGATCGGACATCTTAAACTACGTCGGAACCGACGTAGGACGCTGCGTAACAGAAAAAGCTGGATCTGACGTCTTAAACTACGTCGGAAGCGATTCAGGATACTGCCTAAAAAAATATGTAGTATCAAGCATCTTAAACTACGTCGTAACTGACGTAGGACTTTGCGTCAAAGAAGACATAAGATTCTATGGCTTAAACTATGTCGGAACCAACGTAGGACGTTGCGTTGGAAAATACAAAAGGTTCCGACGTCCTAAGCTACGTCGGAACCGAGGAAGTATGCTGCGTCGAAGAAGACGTAGGATCCAGCGTCTTAAACTACGTCGGAAGCCGCATCGGAAAAAACGTAGGATCCGACGTTCTAAGCTCCGTCGGAACCAAAGTCAGACGCTGCGTCGGAAAAGACGAAGGAAGCTACGCCAAAAATACGTTGGACGCTGCGTCGGAAAGGACGCAGAAAGCTACGTCCCAAAATAAGTTGGTCGCTGCGTCGGAAAAAACAAAGAACACTGCGTCAGCAAAGACATAGGATACAGTGTCAGTAAAAAAATTTCTACAACCATAGTTTTTTTGCAGAATACAAATAATTTGATGATTTTATGTTTTAATTATTATAAACAAATTAAATTCAAAAATAGCCGAATACTGTAGTCTCCATCAACAAAAATTAGTTCTTGAATAAAAATGTTTTAAATTATTGTGAGAGTGGTCATTCTACACTATTTTTATAAACATTAACAATTATCACTTAAATTGATTTATATATTCTTTCAAATAATAAATCTTTAATTATATTTGTTAAATTAAAACAATTGTTGATTTTGTAAACAAATGAAATAAGTAAATATAAGACTTTGGCCTGGAAAATAATTTTTTTGCACTAAAACTGCTTTACAAATAAAGTTCTTAAAAATCTATAAACATAAAAAACAATTTGATAAACATGCATAACGGTTTCGTTTTGTTCATAATTGGCTCATCACTTTACTTCGATATAATTCAAAGACAAGATTTTCTCAAAATTCAGTTTGTGAAAAGTTTTAAATGCTTAAAATAGAAAATTGTACGCATTTTGATGGATTTGATGACAAATAGAAGTAAACGTTTTTTTGTAAAGGATCACCATACATTTTCAATGTCAATTGTAGAAGCCTATTTTTAAATTACCTTTTTATAATTATATTCATTTTACGCAAATTGTAGCAAAAAGAGCAGCTTCGCAGATTTGATTTTTTTCTTTGGAAAAAAATAATTAATAATAATTTCTTAGTTGTATTTAAAACAATTATAGTTAGTGCCTTAAAACTCGTCATAATTAACATTTATTATTGCTATTAACAATTTCAATCACACATATTCAATTTGACTATTTTATGTAGAGATATCTTTATGTCCAACTGCACCTTAGTAGCATCGTTTAAAGAGTAATTTTCGCCTACATAAAGATGACACATTTTAATTGTTAATAACGAAGGTCATAAAAAATATCTATTTACTTTTCCTTACTGAGAAACTTTTTTTTAACAGTAAATATTCCCATAATTCAATTGAATATTGATTTCTAAATTAATAAGCTGAATGCAAAAATAATTACAATTGTTATTAACAAATTTAAAAACAAATACTCATGTTATATATTTTTATAAGGAAAATTAATTTTTTCTCTCCAGAGCTTTCCAGATTTTATAATTTATGATAAATTGTTTTGTGTAACTATATTGATTAATCTTTCTACACATAAATCAGAAGGAACTAATAATAATTATTGTTGAATATATTTATGTTGTTTCTTAGTGTAAATAATGTCTGAATTGAAGCCTCGTATTTTCAAAACTGTTTCTCCTCTCAGTTCTCAGTATAAGGAAAATCAAGTTTTGATTGTTTAACTAATAATATCATAAACCATTATAATCACTAGAACTTTGTTCTGTCAAGCTTGAGTGAGAAAAATTAATTACTTCCCTGGAAAGGTTTGAATTCAGAAATTATTAACATTAACAACAATATAAATGATAACAATAATTCTGTATTGTTGATTTATTTGTTGAAAAAGTATTAAATATATTTACGTAAAACTTTCTATCATTAAAAATCAAATTTATGTTAATATTCGTTGTAAAAACAAATTTTTCAACCCGGAAAATCGCACCATAGGTGTTTTGTTTAAACTAATTGTTATTAAAAATGGAAATATTCGATTTTTATAATCTGAAATCAACTTTTAAACGAAGCTGCTCGGGTTTCTTCTAGAAACGAAAAAATCTTTATCTGAATTAAGTAGCTAAATTGAAATTTAGGATATTTAAATAGCAAAACAATCCAATGTAAAATCCTTTCTTAACGTCCAATAATCAAATTGATGAAAAGAATTCCTCAAAATAAAATCAAGAATCTAACGAACAAATTTGGACAATCACCAAAAAATGTTCCCATTGGAATCTGAAAAAAAAATTTGATTTTATTTTGATTTTATGTTATTTTATTTTTTATTTATTTATTTTTTTTTCATTCGATTTTATTTTTAATTTTTATTTCCATTTTATTTTATATATTTTTTGCCTTGATAAGGGTGCTGTATGATTGCCGAAACGTTGGTGATTATTATATATATATATATATTTTTTTTTAAATGTTTTTTATTGTGATTTGATAATGGTGATAATAAAAAGGACGAAAGAAATAAAAAAGAGAAGGAAGAGGATTTGGTTGGTTGCCTTTCTCATTTTTCTTTCCTCCTTTTTATTTTCGTTTCTCATTTTTCTTTCCTCCTTTTTATTTTCGTCCAAAGTAAAGGTGAATAGCTTTCTTTTCTTTTTTTCCTATTAGGGGGAAAGGAGGGGAGGGAAGTGTTCCTTTTCTTTAGTTTCCAATGGGAACATTTTGGTGGTTGTCCAAATTTGGTAGCTAAATTGATTATTTGTATTTATAATTGTTAATAATAATGTTATTGTTAATTATAAGCAGCTTTTAGACTTTAAAATAAGCTTCAGCAATAATAGTTAACAAGAAATTTTCTGCACCGAAAACGACATACATGACTATATGTTTATACCAGTTTTTTATACAAATTTTAAGATTAATTGAATTATTTATATTTTTTAACTATTCTAAATTCTATTTATTTCGGACAAAAAATCCAATCTGATATTTTTACTTTTTTGCTACACTTTGCTTTAAATGAATAATTATAAAAATTAATTATTATGCATTTAGTAGTCTAATTTCCGATGGAGTTTACAACTTCGGATCCTACATCGTTTCGGGTACTTGACGACGTCGTTTCTGATGTAGTATTTTACGTTGTTTACGAAGTTGTTCCCTACGCTGTTTACGACATCGGATCCTACGTAGATTTCGACGTATTTAACGACGTAATTTCTGACATATTGTCCTACGTAGTGTCCGACTTCGGATCCTAGGTCAATTTCGGCATGATTAGGAAGTCGTATCTGACGGAGAGTCCCACGTAGTAACGAGTTCATTTCTGACGTAGTGACCTACTTGTTTCCTACGTTGTTCAAGATGTCGGATCCTATGCCCTTTTCGCAAAACTAACAACGTCGTTTCTGATTTAGTATTCGACGTAGTTTACGTTGTAGTTTCACACGCAGTTTACGAGTTAGTTTAATCGTAGTTTGCTACGTCGTTTACGAAGTCTGATCCTACGTTGTTCTTGATGAATTTAAAAACTTCGTTTCTGACGTAGTATTATAGGTAGTTTATGATGTTGTTTACGACGCTGTTTTGGTCACAATGTGCTACGCAGTTTTCTGCGTAGTTTTCTATGTAGCTCATGACGTCGCTTACGACATCATTTTTGACGCGGTGTCCCACGTAGCTTATGACGTATATTTCCACACAGTTTACGGTATAACCCTTAACTGGCACAACTAATTTTTATTGCGTAAATGGCACAATGGGTAATTTTTAACCCACGTGTTCAAACATTTCCTGTACAGCCGGTATTGAATATTTTTGCACAAAAAATTATGCAATGTAGTTTAAGATTTGTTTTAATATAATCGGTTTTATCGTCATTAGTTTTATGTAAGTTAGTTAGAAAATCTGAAAAAACGACAAAAAGTGAGTTTTTTTCTTAAATATTCATAACTCACGTATTTTTTAATATTTTTACCCAAAGATTAAGGGTCTCACTCTTGAGATACCGCACTTTAAGAAAAAAATTACTGCATCATTGATGCTTTCAAAAAAGGTATTTATTTTGTAAAATGAAAACTCGATTTTATGGTCAAATAAAACACCATATTTTTCATGTTCAAATCAATTTATTTTTATTTGACTGCACAAAAATGGTTAATAAAAATAAAAATACAAAAGTAACATAACAAACAATTTTTCAAACTTGTAATTACTCCTTAAAACCTGCCCAGTCGCTGAAAAGGCCTGCACGGTGCTCACTGCTCATGCCACATCGGGCGATTGCAAGTGATTCCTTGTTCACGAAGCAAGCGTCTTCGTAAATTGTAAGCTATCTACAAGAGCAATAGACTATGAAATAATGAAAAAAAAATTATTTTACTTTAGATCATGAACTTACGTAGGAAATTAAACCAAAATCACTAATATCAATGGCACACATTTTTGTTGAAAATCACTTTTTTTCTCACTGACGGCACAACGGGTATTAAATACCCCACAGTTTTACATGGTCTACTTTGAGCGGGTGCCCAACTTTGAGCGGGTGCCCAACGTATGCTGACGTTTGCCGCTCTATACTAATCCACTTTACCCTTAGTTAGCGATGTCAATTACTGGTAAAAGTCGATACGTGATGCATTTTCTCGAATTTGGTACGGCTAATTCGAGCTCACATATTTGTTGGGGTCTTGTTTACCCAAAGTGCCAGTTAAGGATTAGGATCCCACGTCGTTTTTGAAGTACTTAACGACATCGTTTTTGAAGTGTCCAGCATAGTTTGCTACGCAGTTTATGACGGATATTACTACAATGCATCCTGCGTTGTTTTCGACTTACTTGAAAGCGCTTCTGACATAGTCCCTTACGTAGTTATCTACGTATTTTACGACTTTAGGCGCAACCCCCTTTCACCGATTACCTGCAACGTCTCATGAATCCAGTTCTCTGTATAATGTCCTTTCCTTTATGTGGTTTATAAGAATTTAGAAAAATGGACTCAAATAGCAATATCAGTAAATATCCTCAGCATTTTCCTTGATCTATTTTTTTTAAGATTGAGAATATTAGTACAGTTAAAAAATAAGGTAATCGTGGAATTAAAATAAGGAAAATAGAAGTTTCTGCATGTCAATATCAGATTAAAGTTCTCTTTAATTTTACGAAAATTCAAGGAGAATGAAAGTTTACAAAAACGTAGAATGTTTTTTTGATTTGAAAAAAATTTCAAGAAATTGAGGCTTTAGAAGGAATTGCAAAACATATTAAATAATTTATATGAGTTTCGTCATTTGATGAAAGACTGGCCAACCCTAGGGATGGGCGATTTCAATTCGATAACTTCCAGTTTATTGAATAATAATCATTAATCCCATTAATCGCATAAATCCATTCATTTTTTCTAATTATTAAAGGTTTCAAAGGTTTTCATAAAAATTCAAGCGCTTTTCAGAAACTTCAGGAATTAAATTTTTTTAAGAGGATTTAAAGGGTCCTGAAGAATTCTAGAGGATTTTAAAGGACTAAAAGTAATTTTTAGTTTATTTTAAGGATATTAACAGATTCCGAAGGAGGTTGTGAATTTCAAAGCATTTTACAGATTTTTAAAAATGTTTAATAAATTTCAAAAAATTCTTAACGATTCCAAGAAATTTCGTATCGTTCCCAACGTTTTCATAGGATTTTTAAAGATTTTTGGAGTTTGCGAAATATTATTAAGGATTTCCCAGAATTTCTATAAATTATAGAGTAATTTACGAGATTTTATTTGATTTTCAAATAATTTCTAAAGATTTCAGAGTATTTTCCTTATCGTTTACAAAGGATTTGCTAGTACTTCAAAAGATTAAGAAGTATTTCAAGAGATTGCAGAAGTTTCTTAAATAGTTTAAAGATTTTTACGAGACTTCAATAAATTTTAAGAGATTTTAAAGAATTGTTTTTCACAGGATGTCCAAAAATTTCGAAGGAATTGGGAGAATTTCAAGAACTGGCAAAATATTTTCGAAGATTGAAAAAGATTTCCTAGAATTTCTGAAGTCTTCAGAGTATTATACGAGATTTTGAGATTGTTTATTGAATTTTGAAGATTGTTTAGGTTTTCTGGAGATTTCAAAGGATTTTAAGAAATTAAAAAAAAATTTGAACTGTTTTCAAGAAATTTGCAAATAATTTAATAGAATGTCAAGGATTTCAAGAGATTTAACCAGATTTCCAAGGATTTGAAAGTATTTGTGAAAAATCCCAGAAATTTGAAGAGATTTTAAAGGATTTCAATAGTTTTACAGGATTTCTAAATATTTCAAAGGGTTTAAAATCATTTCAAAAGATTGCGAGAGAGTCCCAACGATTTCGAAAAATTTCCCAGAATTTCTAAAAATTTCTGAGTATTTTTCGGGATTTTGAAGGACTTTAAGGGATTTTTTTGAAATTCTAAAGAATTTCAAGAAATTTCAAAAGATTTCAAAGGATTTTAAAAAATGTAAAGGAATAATAGGAGATTTTAAAGTATTTAAACCCCTCGAAGCACACTATGGGTGTCTCAGACTCATAAATATTTTTTTGCATCGAATATCTTTTAAGGCAGAAATCTTAGCCAGAGGTATACAAAATTGAAAAAATTTAATTTTTTTTATTGGTTTTTTATATGTGAATGATTATTATATTTTTGCAAGTTGATGGGATGAGTAGTTTTAAAATGGTAGACTGCAGATAAGTTCACAGGGTCTCACAGACCCACAGTGCGGTCCGTGATAGAAAAAATAGGTTTGTAATCCAAAGGTTAATTGTTTTGAATTGATTACAATCCTTCTTATAATTTTAAAATATTTCAATGCATTTAACTAGATTGTAAGGATCTCTAAGAGACCTTATTGACCATAAGGAAATTTAAAACCTAAATATTTTCAAGTATTTTAAGAACTTCCAAATATTGTGAAAAATTTAATAGGGTTTCAAAAGATTTCCCAGGAGTTCTGAAGATTTTTGAGTATTTTATGGGATTTTGAGTAACTCGAATAAATTTGTTTGTATTTTAAAGAATTTAAAGAGATTTAAAAAAAAATTCCAGATTTCAAGAGGAGTGAAATGTATTTCAAATGGTTCAAAGAGATTTTAAAAACTTGTTAAATGATTTCTCGTCTTTTTAGAGAACTACAAATTCTCTTTAATTTTCAGTGATTTCTAAGAATTTACAGAAATTTGGAAAGATTTAAAGAGATTTATAGAGAGTCTAAAAGATTTCAAGGAATTCAAATGCATATCGGTACATTCTGAACTATTAATTTCACAGATTTCAAAAATTATTACAGAATGCCGAACATTCAAACGGATTTCAAGGAATTAAACAAATTTCAGAAAATTGTACAAATTCAGTGTTTCTAAGATTTGAAAAGTCTAAAAAGAGATTATCCGTATATTTTCAATTCAAAATAAGTGTTATTTTTAGGAATACGATTTAAGATATGATTAATCGGAAAGACCGTATAGTAATCTTTTTGTTTAAATACCTTACTCAGTATCGCCGGTCTTACCTATTCTGGCATATTTAAATACATTGGCCAATCATTGAAGGGTATTCAACCATTGTACCAATTACCCTATCTAAAAGTTAAGGAATCGATTTTTGAGATTCACCCATCCCAAGGCTTTTCATTAAGAGCAGTTCAATTCCCAAAAAGTAGTTCCTAAAAAAAATCTTTGTTAATTGAATCAAATCCTAAATTTCGAATTAAAATCTCTTCCTCTAAATTGTTCTTTATAATCAGAGAATGTTTATTTAGCCCATCTGTTTTTGATTAGAAAGGAAGGAATGTTGAGATGCGGATTGCAGATAGTGTTGGAGTCAAATTAGTTGATCATCTGAAACTCTCGCAAATTCCCTGTGCTAGTTTTCCTTTCAGTGAATTCACGGAAGGATCTTTGTGATCCAATCCTGCCATCTGTCTGTCCTCATTTCCCTCCCTTCGCTTAATAAACTCTCAAGCTCATTAGGGCAATATGACAAGCGAATAGATTTTCCATGGAGCATGTATAAAGTCTAATTTTCTTCCCTTCCATCCTTTACCGATCCTTTCAATTCTAAAACATATATTTAACCATCGCTGCTTCCTATCTGTTCGTCACGTCGCGTTGTCACACCACGTCTGCATGTCTTTTTCCATGTACCCTAACGTAACTCTATTTCTATGTAAATCTCAATCTTCACCTTCCGTATATAGCATCTTGTGAAAGTGTTGTAAACAAGTGTGTCTGCATAGCGTATGTCTAACATTGCTTATTTGCTGCAACGGAATTGCAGTCTCGAGTCTGCAGGTGTTTATATAAATTTTGCATTACTATTCGATTTCTAAATTCTAAGAAGTAAATGATTTTGTTACTACAAATGAAAGTAGAGTAGTTCACTAGTTCGATACCTCGATTTAAAAAAAAAACTCATCTCTGTACAGTGCGCTTCACCGCCTCATAGGTATGGTGAAAATGTCAACGAAATCTGACTACGATACTTCATTTGTATGCATATTAGACTTCAAAAAATAAGAACCCGAAAATCGCAGCTGATCCTGTTGCCGAAATATCTTCAAGTAAATGTTCAGTTTTTTTTAATTATATATTTAATGCAATCGCGATTAAAATTAATTTCCTTAATTTCCTTGCTTTTAGAGCATCAGATAGGATAAATAGGAATTATGATAAGCTATAGAATAAAGAATATAGTTTAAGTAAACAATGAAGTTAATTTTGTTATTTTTCTAAATATTAGGTACGCAAACTGGGCACACTAGAGTAGACACTTTTTGAATTTTGACTAGATATTTTTGAATGTAGACTGCATAAAGTGTGTCCGGACTACGCAACATTTTAGGCCCCTAAAATATGATAAAATTGTACGTGTATAAGACTTTCAGAGAAAAATCTTACGTAATTTGTAGATGATCCCTATTGCTTTGGGCAGTCTGCTTGATATCGTGAATTTAAATAAAATTAAATAAAATTTAGGAAATTAATGGTGAGAAATGCTCAAATTTGCAAGTAATAAGTTGTAAGAAGATCTTAAGAGAAAGGAAAGAGGGCCTAAAGTGAGGGCCGAGCTCTGGGAAGTATACTTGACTTCGTGCCATAAAACAAAAAATAAAAAAAATAGAGGTAGATGTCAAAATATACAAGTGGTGAGATAAAATGAGAACTTCAAAGAATAGCAGAAAACTTGGTATAAAATCAGATTTACCAAAAATTTGGTCGATTACAGGTTTCATGCACGAATTCTTCGATTCAAACTAACAACTATATATATATATATATCATCGATAGTTAAAAAGTAACTATAACATAGCTGCTAAAAAATAAAGAAGTTATTGATGCTTCAAGAAAATCGATTAAGATCTGTAAAAAGTGTTTTGAAGAAATACGCAAAGTTATTTATGAGTTTTCAGGAAATACTACTAAATCTCGAGACACTGCTGCAAAATTACGAAAAAAAATGTTAAATAACGATTCTGGCTGTAATTTTTAATCGACTAACATATATTTTTTTAATTAAGGCGTATTAGAGCAAGATTATTTCATCGTTATTTTTCAAGCATGTGAAATAACTCTAAATTATACTCAAGAAATCCCTCAAAGTCGGTTTAAAAAATTTTCATTTATTAACCTTTTTTAAACATTAGGTTGAGAAAAATTGGGATACACCAAACTCTCGCTTTCAGTCACCATGTTCTCAGCCTTCCTAAAACTGCTAGCTCACGCAGTTTTTAGAGGAGCGGGGCGAGAGTGGTTGCGACATTATATTCACACACACACACTTATTTATATATATATATATATATATATATATATATATATATTCCAATTGGAAACGAATCATGCGGCCCTCACTGTTTACGTATCGATCCTCCCGAAATCAATTTAAGGTTATTTGAAGGCAACCCCCGACACGGGACTAAAAACGAGAGTTTGGTGTATTTAAACTATAGTTGATTTAATAACAGTTTTATAATTTAAAGTGATTGATATTGGCCTGCATTAAAAAAAAAACATTTATGATACATAACTTGATCATGTTTTATAAACAAATAATTTTAGTCTAACAATTGTGTTCTTATAAAAATAGTAGTTAATTTTTTGATGATTTTGTATAGTTTATAAATGATTTTCATTTTGAATACAATTAAAAGTCATATAAAAATATTAGACAATAAAAATAACTATGTTCCTTATTGTTATAAAAGAATTTGATAAACAAATGCCCAGTTTTTAAAATTTTTGAATATTTGAGGTCCTTTTTTAAAAATGTATTGTTTTTGATTTGCCAATTATGCATCAGTAAACTATATTGTAAATATATAACCGTGATTGTTATTTACAAATTTTATTTAAAAAATCTGCTTGGTTATAACACTCATTTGTTTTTACTTATTTTTAGAAAATCCAACAAAACACATTTTAAAAAGTACCTGAAATAATAATATACATTACCGAAACATAACTAATAAGTCAAACAAAACACGTTTTTTGACAAGAAGTAACTCCATCTCTAAATTATTTTGCAAGCGCAGCACTTTTGAAATTATTTATGACTATTACATTAGTCATAAAAAAAGTTATTCATGATATATCTTGTATCATTGAAACTTAATAACTAGTTATAATTTCACTATACGTTTTTAAATTCATCACAATTTTATTATATATTAATCGCTGGAAAATTGCAAATGTTAAATTTGGTTGTTTTCTCTTTTATTTTTATTATTTTGTGTGCTCATTTTCAAGTGGACTTTCCTGGGCTTAGACCTTACGCCCAGAATACCTATTGCATATCTCATGAATCCACCTTCAAGATGATAAACTTAAACATATTTAGCTAACGATACAAAATAACAAGGATAACGATCATTGTACACATAAATATTGTTAGCCAGGCCATCAAACTTGCAATCCACAAAATTATTTTTGGGTCTTATTTTATATCAAATTCTCTTTCATTCTCTCAAGTTATTCCTTTAATTTATCAAGTGTACATTTTGACTTTTTTTATTCTGGAATTATAATATGTAATCCAAATTCAAAAATGTTCGCAGTGGAAAATTAGCTTCGTTTTCTAAATAAAATTGCTAGTTTTCTGACCTCGTATTTAAAAAACATAAAAAATAAACTTCAATGATTATTTCAAGTATTATTAATATGTCTACACCTTATACAAATACCGTTTTATCCTATTTAATGCTCTAAAAAAATGATCAAATGTCATTTTAAAAACCTAAAAATTTGATTGGAAGATATGTCGAAAACAGAATCAGCTGTGATTTTCGCGTTTCCGTGTCTTAAAGCCTAAAATACATACAAGTAAAGTACCGTAGCCAGATTTCTTTGAAATATTCATCATACCTATGATTGAGTGAAGGGCACTATTATTTCTGGAATTAGAGCATTTTTTCTACAAAATGTTCCTAACTCATTAAATTGCCTGAATTCTTTCAATTCCTGAATTCCTTGAACTCCTTAGAACCTCTGGTTACATGAAGTCCATAAATTCCTTAATGATCTGCATTCCTTCAAAATAATGCAAAGAATTTCGGTAATTTAGACAAATTCAGAAAACTTTGCGGAATTCAAAATATTTTAATTAAATGAAAAGTGTGCAAAAGAATTTGAAATGTCGAGTTGTGCCTTAGAGTGTAACAGAAGTAATGAAATAGTCCAAATTAACACCGCATGGTGCCGCAGTAACAAAAAAAATTACTCAAGCACTTTCTTAACGATATAAACTCTAGACTGACCTAAATGTCACAAAACAGCTATATTCTCGAATTCCTGAGAGAAGAGAGTACTAGAAATTTGAAGTTTCTAAGAAAACTCATTTCGTCGCAGCTTTACAAACTCTATTTACACCTTTTCGATTAAGAGATCTGCTTTTCTGGAGAGCTGTGAAGACTAGAGTTTAACTTGATGTTCGAAAGTTAATAAAACTTCAGCACATTGATCGCACAGTGTCTGTCCTTATAATACTTTTGTCACTTTTCAACATTGAAACTGCATACATTTACAAACCGATAAACCAGTATCTTCATATAACATTCACTCCACGTGGGTTTTTATAACGGTGCCTCTTTTACAACCTCATATAATATTTAGTATCTGATAAAGTCATTATTGTTCTTTTTATAGCAGTATACTCAAGGTTGAATTTTTTCATTTTATCTTCCCTACATACGAAAAAGAAAAACATTAAGAAATTATATTCCTCTGTATGGTTGCAGAGGAATTCAAGTAATTAAAGAGAAGTGACTTAAATTCTTTATTGACAATTATTGCCAGGGGTCCATAATTACACAGTTTAAATATTATTTCTTGGTTCTTAATAATAATAATAAAAGTTGCCTTAGAAAGGCCCTCGTGGAGTAAATATAAACGTAAATGTGTGCGTATGGCACGTGTCGCGATGTCAGCTGAGATACTTCGTGGCTCGGAAGAAGTTCAGGGAAGCCCTGAAACCCTACGATGTCAAGGATGTGATAGAACAGTACAGCTCGGGACACGCGGACCTCCTCAATCGCGTACGAAACCTTCAGTTCAGGTATACCCTTCGCCTTCGCCGTGTCCCCATGCCGAATCTCAAAAATAAGCTTTTTATTCGACCCCAATCGCTTTTTTCAACGTCCAATGTCATTATATGGTTACCCTGTAGTAGGCACTTGCTGAGCTTCTTTGTATTATAATTTTTCTCCCACCTGATATTATAAATTACTGACCAAATATCTCAAATTTACAATAGAACGATTGAATATCAACATAAAAGCTCTTTTGATTAACCATATTTAATGTGTGTCGCGGTAGAAACATGCAAGTCCCAAGAAAAAAAATATTCAGGAGATAAAAAGAAGATTCTCAAAATTTGGATTACTTTTTTTTTAATTAGTCAAAGTAAGCGTCGCACGCCAAACAGAAAATAATTTTGTACCCTATTAAAATGTTAATTTAATTTTTCTAATCCCACCCGTTCTCATAACACTCCCTCTCACTTACTTCCCTCCTCTTCTTTACTACTATGTCATCCGCTTCCCTCCCATAGCACCGCCTCACTCATACTTTCCATCTCACTACCCCGTCTTTATACCCCCTAATACTTCCCCCGTCACTTTATTACTCTTGAATCCACTCATATCCCTTCCCTTCCTCTCTCATCTTCTCCTTAACTACCATCCCTCCATAACTTCCCTACTTATTATCCTTCACTTTCCCTACATCCTCTCTCCCTAATCCCCACCCAGGCAAATAGTATAAGGAACCTCTCATCACCCTTACATTACCTTCCCTGCCCTCCTGTCCTTCTCATGCTCCATGCTCTCCCACTCATACATAATTTCCCCTCGACCTCCCTCCTTTTCTATCCAACCTCTTTCTTACTTCTCTCAACATTCGTCTCCTATTTTCCCTTACTTACCCACTGGGTTTTCCTTCTTTCACTTCCATAATTTTTCGTTTTTCCTCTGCCATCGCTTCTACTATTTCACCTTCCCTATTTCCGCTGCCCCACTTACCCTTCCGACAAAAAAGTAAGCATGCAAATTTTGTTTTTAGGGTTTCGTAGCCACGAGCAGCAACCCTTATAGTTTCAGTCGGGCGTGTGCCTGTCCACTCCTCTTTCGTGTTTTCTCTTGGGATAGAATGTGAGAGTATAATAAGCAGGAAAAGAAAGAAGTGAGAGATGTGATAGAAAAGGGAGTAGTGAGAGAGGGGTGGGAAGTAGGCATAGGGGAAGTTGACGAAGAAAGGAGATGAAAGTATGGGCGGATAAGATAGGTGAGAGGAAGGAAGATAAAGATCGAGGTAAATGAAGATAAATTGGGAGAAGTGAGGATAAGAGAAGAGAGGGCTAGGGATTCAAGTTGCAGGAGGGCGGGAAGTAGGGTAAGTAGGGCAAGGAAGGAGAAGTGAGTCGAAGTAGAGGAGGTGAAATTAGAAGTAGGGGGTATTTATGAGTAAGTAAGAAGAGCAGAAGAAAGGGAAAGTAAGCAGAGGGGAAGGGAGAATAAGTAAGAAAAGAGGTAAGTACGAAAAGCAGGGACAGGGCGGAGAATTGGGTCAAGAGAGCGTAAGTGAGCGGACGTATAGTAGGTGCAGGAGAAGTAGGGGATTGGGGAATAGTAGTTAAAGATGAAGTGAGGGACGTAGAGGAACGGGATTAGGAGAGAGAACGTATGCGAGGAAAAGGAAGAAGGACATTAGGAGTATGGCGAATTAAAGGGGACATTTAAAATACTTAAATATCGCCCTAATACCAGAAAAATATAAAAAGAAAATTGGAAAGCTCAAAAGCGAAAAATTAACATTTGATTCTTTATTACTTTCAAACAAATTATTGTGTCATAAAATTAAAAACTAATCGATGATTTATCAAGAAAAAAATTATTATTTTTATATTGTTAATACAATTACATAAAGTCTTTGTGTTCATTATTTTCTTATGGACATAATTAGTGGCGCTACAATTGCATGGTATGGAATTTATATTCATACCATATATAACAAACTGAATAGACCAAAACTTTCTCTAATACATGAATTTTATGTTTTTTTTCTGCAGAACCGCATGGCGCTATTAGTTTCTCCATAGCTCGCATACTTAAACAAATTCGTCCAATAACATCGTCTAAACAATTTAGCAATCAAACTTTTTCATACGATCAAGTGAGGTGGATGTTTAGAGTATTTTTAAACCAATAAAACGTGTTTAAAAAAAGTGGAATTTACAGGATTATGCCATGACACCCTTTATTTGATCAATAGTAATTAAATAATAATTTCAAACGTCACCATCATTTTCCGTATTCTTCTTCAATCTAAGATAAAAAAAATTTAAGTTGTAAAGTATTTGTACAAGAAAATTAAATTTCAATATATAGCTTCGGGCGAAGCGCAAAATACAAATTTCAGAAAATGCAAGACCGTGGGGAATTTGAAAACTTGGAAATTTACTATATTTGATCATTCAAAAATTAAAATTAAATTTCGGTAATTTACCATTTTTGGAAATTCAATAATTCGAGTTTTGAATTGTTTGTAGTTTTATTTTCTTTCAGGAAATTTCTATTTCGGTGGTTATTTTTCCAGTGATTTTTTCACATTCGGAACTCTGGAAATGCTTAAAACTTACATCGCATTTCATTTTATAGTCATCTTATTGATCGAAAATGAAAACCTGTAATAAAATACAACAATAGACACACAAAATGTGAAAAGATACACAATTATTTTGAATAATATACTATGGTTTTTATTTCCAATAGTTTTTTCGCCTCTCATAATATAATAAAAGCAAAATGTAATCTTTGCAGCGATTTCAGAGTAATCTTTACCTGCAACCAAAATTGCCTTCACGTGTTCAAATTTACCCACTACCTTGGAAATGGTTACCATATCAACTCTATTGAATCTTGCTTTGTTTCTATGCAAAAAAATCAACTTTTTCTACTTAAAAATTACCCGCAACAAAAATCCACTTCTTTTTTGGTCTGTAAAGTCTACCTTCAAGAAAATAAACTTAAATATAGTCAGATTACGATAAAAAATTAAAAGGATCATGACCATCGTACAGGTAAATATTGTGGATCAGCCTACGCAACTTGTAATCCACAACATTATTTTTATTTTTTATTTTATAACAAGTTCTCTCCCATTTTCTCAAATCTTCCTTTAACTTATCACTTATATGTTTTGGAATCTTTCATCATTAATTTCCTATAAATTTTCCATACAATTTAAGTAAGTTGATTTTTACGTAAAAAGAGAAAGATTAGGACCCCAGAGTCTTTAATTTTCTGCAAATATTCTACGCTACGTTCTGACATCTTAAGCAAAATCTTGTTTACAACAAACAAAAAAATTATTCTGCTAAATATTTTTCTTCTGGGACAGTAAACGAATGTCGATACTGCGTTTGCTGGAATTTCCTCTGGTGTTATCTTCTAATGAGATGCCTAACCCAATCTTTTTCTTTTGAAGAAAACGCGTCTTTTGACATAAAATCCTACTGCAGTGTTTGTCAGTTCGCGTTATCCTTTTCTATCGCCACCGTCGATGTTCCCATTCTACATCTTCTTTTTTAGAAGAAAGGATTCGAGAGCTTCAGCTTTCCGCATCGATCTCCCGCAGAACAATACTTTTTTTTTATTTCAGTCTAAAGGAGTTTCATGTTTCACATTTGGCAAGCAAGATCCATTTTCATAGAAAAAAATACATAATTAGCATGTCAATACCAAAATCAAAAAACGATTAAAAGTAAATTTAATTTGCAATAAACCCTTTCGTTTCTAATTTAATGAATAAAAAAAGTTGTTGGAAATTTGAATGTTCATGCCTTGACCAAAACTTTTCGTTGAAATATCAGCACTTTTTTTTAGCCATGCCGCACTTTATTTTTTCTTGCATGTTAATCTCGTACGCGTTGTGTAAGCTTAGAAATTAGTGTTTTGTATATGTATAATGAATCTTGTTAACATTGATTTATTGAAGGAATTTTTTATCTTAATATTTCTATCTTTTTATTATCTAGGTTAGATCAAATTTTGGGAAAGCAAGGGTCTAAGGCGAAAGATGTCTATGCTTCAAAAACTAGCTTAGCTTCTAGGGTTGTCAATATAGAAAGGCAGGTAAGTCAAACAAATATTTATAAAAATTTATTTATCTTGAGATTCTCTAGCCTGGAATTATATAATCAAGTATAAAGAATACATCATTTGATCAAAAATATTAATTTTTATCCAAAGTGTTCTTGTTTAACCAAAAAACATAAATTTTTGTACAAAAAACATTCAATTTAAACGAAATTTTTTGCATTCTAAATGAAGTAGTTAAATATGTATACAAAAGAGAACAACTTATTAGAATAAATATGAATTTTCAAAAAAAATTTCTCTTTCAACTATGAAAGACGACTTTTCTACCACAATAGATCAACTGACAATCCATCAATATAAATTCTAAAGGAAAAATATAATAGTTGATATCTTAAGTAAAAAAGTTTTTGATGTAAATAAAATATAGTCAAATTTAACCAAAGACGATCGTTTAAGAAAATACATGAATTTTTAACCAAATAGTTAAATATCTAATCAATAAAATTAATTTTCTACAAAAAAAAGTATTTTCAAGATAATAGTTGAAATTTAAGGCAAAGAGATAAATCGTTAATCAAAAACATGAGTTTGTAATAAAGTTGTTCAACGTTCAATCAAGTAGTTAAAGAATGTAATAAATAAAGTTTCGATAAGCAAAATTTTTATTTTAAATAAAATACGGTTGAATTCAACCAAAAAGATGAATTTGTAACAAAACAGTTGGATTTTCAATCTGAAAATATAATATTCTAACAAATCGTTTAATTTTTAATTCAGTTGTTGAATTTTTTTTAAAGGAGTTAAGTTTTTATTAAAATGTTGTTTTTTCAACCAAAAAAGAGAAAATTTCTCCGAAAAAAGACGAATTTTCAACCAAATAGTCGAATTTTCAAATACACTGTGAAATTTTTAATAGAAAAGGTGAATTCTTGAACAAATATATAATACTAGACTTTTAATAAAAAAAGTATAATAAGAATATATGAAGCCCGTTAAAGCCAAAAGATGAATTGCTCAGAAGAAAGTTGAATTTTACACTCGAAAAGTTTTATTTTTTACAAAAAAAGTTCTTTTTTAACCAAGAAAGATTAATTTTCTACCAAAAAAGATTATTTTTCAATAAAAAAAAAACGAATTTTTTATTGAAAAAGTCGAATGTTATAAAAAAAAAATAATTTTTCACTAGAAATATGATTTTCATGAAACAATTAATTTTTCAATAAGAAAAATTTATTCTTTACCAAAAAGACGAATTTTCAACAGAACAGTTGAATTTTCTACCGCAAAAATAATTTTTCAAACAATTATTTAAACTTTCAAGTCAAAAAGTTTAAGGTTTTATGCAAAAGTTAAACCCTTAACCAAAATAGACTATTTTTAGTGTAATTGCTGCAGTTATAACCAAAAAAGATAAAATTTCTAACAGAGGAAATAAATGTTGAGTAAAAAAATGAATTTTCAAACAAATTATTAAAATTTAAACCCAGCAAAGATGCATTTTCTACCAGAAAGACGAATGTTCAACCGAATAGAATTTTTTATTCAAAAATACCAAAACATTGAAATTTATAATATAAAAGATGTTTTTTAACAAAATAATTAAACTTTTAATAAAATAGTTGAATTTTAAACGTACAAAGATGAATTTTTAACCAAATATTCGAATTTTCGAACAAAAAGGGTTAAACCAACCAAAAATAAAAAGAATCAATTTTCAAGCAGCGAAAAAGTCAAAATTTTTAGAAGACAGTTAAATTTTCAACCAGAAAAGTTGAACTGTCAACCTAAAAAATTTTATTTTAATCTAAAAAAAGAGAACTTTTCAACCAAAAATAATGAAGCTTCGAATAAAAGAGATTAATTATGAATCAAAATATAATAGTCGACTTTTCAACCAAAAAGAATTTATTTTTGAAAAAAATAGGTTGATTTTCTTACTGTGTAATTAAGTAATTCAGTTCGCACTTGGCCACTAAAAAACAAGAAAAAGGGGAAGTTTCTTGAAAACAGGAAAAAGGAGGAATTCCATAAAAAGGGGGGAAGGGGGGAATACAAAAACGATTGTGGATTCTGAAAATCACAATTATGTATAAATATAAATCATTTAAATTTTTTCGCAGAATCTATACAATAAACTTGTATGTTGGCTTGATTTGCGCGTGATAGGATGGAAATTGTTGCTCATACCTGAGTGCTTTAGAAAGTGCACTTTACGTTCAATAAATGCCATTCACTCTAAATCAGATTCAATTCGATTGATTTTCTATTTCACCTACTGTCGGTGAAATAAATTCTAAATTGCTTGAAGTAAAGGACTCCGCACTAAATGTATGGGAAAATGGCTTTCGGTGGATTTAGCTGAAACTTTGTCATTTTTAAGGTTATAAGTGCCAGATGAAATATCCGTAAAAAATACAAAAAAATGGACAGTTTCAGCGCTATGCGGCGCTAAGCGCTGAAGATCAGTGAATAAAACGAATTACAACAGATTTTGTTACAAAAGCGATGTCATCATAGAAATCACGGTTCAGATTGTGGTCTGTCATATTTTCGCCTACACCGTTGACTCATATAGTGCGTGTCTCAAAACGATCAAATGCTAAGCGCCCAAGATTTTAACTTGACTAATTAATCACTTCTTTCAAGGCAAAAATGGTACCCAAAGTAACATTAGTAACTAATGCGCACATTCCGATAATAACAGTGTACCGTTCGCAAGAGGGCCGAACGCTAAGCACCCATGATCAGCGAATAGAACCAATCCCAGTAGCTTTTGCGAAATATTAAACTATTTCTGGCTCTTGATTCGAGTGCTTCTTGCTTCTTCACCTTTATTATCAGCGTCTAGAATCCTTTGTAGAAAGGAAATTTGAGGATACTTTACGTGTTGCTGGTGACGTGCATAACCCAGGAAACATAAAACGCCTGCAATATGTGTGCAAGTGCCAAGAGTTCTGGCTCCTGACTTACATGTGCAGTAATAACCGAGAAGCGTTTCGTTATTGTCTGATCCTATGTCATCCACCTTATTGAACGCTATCCACAGCTGGTACCTTGTCGCATTTCGGAAACTAGAAAATACTCGTACTCTGATCAAACCAGGTTCATTAAGTCGCGTATCTAGTTGAAACTCCTCATCTTCTTCTCGTTGCAGCTTGTCTTGAACGTAAGTTAGGGCAAGTTCTACTTGATACACGCCAATTGTTATGTCGCGTATTTCTTCCAATGTAAGGGGAGGAAATTGTGGTACTTGAAGTTTATGCAGGCAATTTCAATTTGCATTTCCGTAGCGCATATTGTCCACTTCTACGCGCGCTTGCACAATATTCGGCTCACGAGCTCTCGCTATATATTCTCTTGCAAGCTCTGCTGTAGCGCCTTGCATCTCGATAACAGGATGGTATCGATTAATTATGGCACCAGCAATACAAAAGAAGTCCCTTAGATTGTGTACATGAGCCATCGGAATGGTTTTCTCGAAGAACTTGAAAATGGCCTTTATGTGGCCATTTCTGGATTCCACTATCCGTCTAGATTTCGTTATTAGCCGAGCTTCGTTCGCTTCTTCCGTTACCAATTGACTCTGTCCTTGTTGGAGAAATGGTGGTATCTTGGACACAATTCCTAAGCGTTCTAAAAGTGGTTGGGCATCTCTATATACACGGTCCTCTATAAAAATATGACCAATGTCGAATAATTCTCTCATACCTTCCACATCTCTTTCAAATTCGTTAATGAGCATTTGTGCGTGGTTTTACCAAGTGACGTCCTTTATGTTTGCAGAATGACTGTCGAAGTACGCGAAAGTTACTGCTCTTCTGCATGTAAGCATAAGTTCCATCGATGATAGCAATAGCTCTGAGAATTTCTGGTTGTGGATTATAAAATTCATTAGCGAATGATGTCACGTGTCTTTCAATGAATTCCTCTCTGCTTATCGTATTAAATCCAATGTTACCAGGCACAACTCGCTGCATTAAAGACTCTCTTACAGTAGAAATGACCATGCTTGTAGCTTTTCGGCTCGAATAATGAAAAATCACTTTCAGAATTTCAGCAGAAAGACCTTGACGCATTTTGCAAAGGAAAGTCAGCAGATCTTTTTTCCTCGCGTTTCTGGCACCATGTCCATGTAACTGCGGAATAGGATCACAAAATGCATACAATTCTCTAAATTGTTCCTTTGTTACAGGAGCAATAACTTCAAACTCTTCATTAGTGAAACTATCCTCATTATTAAACGCCGCGGCCGCATGAACAATTGCTTCGTTACGAAGTTGCTGCAAAAACAGAAGTAACTGCTGTCCCGGAATCCTATAAGATCTATTAATCGCTTGTAGTCCAGGAAGCAAGAGGCCCAAGATGAAACCATGTTCATCTGAATGATTGAAGCATGCTCTTGTTTCTTCTGGAATGAAAATGTCCATGACAATAAAAGCGTTAACTCTACATTCAATTGAAAGCCTTGGAGTATTAACATCAGCATTAAAGAACATGCACGTTTGCCTGCCTGTTTGTGTAAGAACATTCAGTCTTAAACAGCCTGGATCACGTTGGAGCTCCTCTATCTCATTGTGAATCGATTGATTGTAATTGAGACATAACCTACTCTCATGGGCGACTTCAAGTGGCGGTCTTCGAAGTTGAAGGCGTCTAAAAATTGCAATGTTTTGCCTATCAGGATCATTATTTCCATCAATTCGAGCCATTTGTCCTGGTTGATAGACTCTATCGCACACATAGCAATTAACTCGAACTCTGAATGTCATTTTTTAAACCATAAGAGAAACAAGCTCTTATGGTCTTAAAAGGCAGAGAAATGTATTAATAAAACGAAAGAAAAATTCAGAAACAACAAAATAAACACAAGAAACTAAACACAAAAAGGGAGTAAGAAATACAACACAATTAATACAGAAGGGAACAGATAGGAATTTTTTCCTTAAGCTTACCAATAAAATTACTATCCGCTCTCGAGACCTTTCACAAAAGAAATGACAAGCATACCATCGTCAATGGAAATAATAAGTGAATGCTGTTTAATATATGAATGCCGAGGTTTCAACTTTTTTTAAGTCATTAGGCCTACTTTCAGTTCGTCGCTCATTTTAAAGTCGTTCGCTTTTTGCTTTAAAAAGTGACAGTCGTTTATCATGCAGCATTCACTCATTATTTCCATCGACGACGGTATGTTTGTCTGTCATTTCTTTTGTGAAAGGCCTTTGAAAAAGTGATTTCTTAGTCAAGTTCAAATCTTCTGCGCTTAGCGTTTGCCCGTTCTGAGAAGCGCGCTATATGAGTCAACGTTGTTGACTCATATTGTCATTGGTTTGGCTAAACATGTTACTGACCACTTCTTGATGCGTGTTTCGTTTACAAACATCGCTTGTGTCGCTGAAGCTACTAGGATTGGTTCTATTCGCTGATCATGGGCGCTTAGCGTTCGGCCCTCTGGCAAATGGTACACTGTTATTATCGATGTGCGCACTAGTTACTAATGTTACTTTGGATACCATTTCGGTCTTTAAAAAAGTAATTACTTAGTCAAGTTCAAATCTTGGGCGCTTAGCGTTTGATCGTTTGGAGAAGCGCGCAATATAACTCATTGGTTTGGCTAAACATATTACTGACTACTTTCTGATCCGTGATTCTTATAGTGACATCGCTTTTGTCGCTAAAGTTACCAGGATTGGTTTTATTCGGTTATCTTGAGCGCTTAGCGTTCAACCCTCTTGCGAAGAGGAGAATGTTATTATCGGTATGCGTGCACTAGTTACTAATGTTACTTTGGGTACCATTTCTGCCTTTAAAGAACTGATTAATTATTCAAGTTAAAATCTTGGGCGCTTAGCGTTTGATCGTTTTGAGACACGCGCTATATGAGTCAACGGTGTAGGCGAAAATATGACAGACCACGATCTGAACCGTGATTGCTATGTTGACATCGCTTTTGTAACAAAATCTGTTGTAATTCGTTTTGTTCACTGATCTTGAGCGTTTAGCGCCGCATAGCGCTAAAACTGTCCATTTTTTTGGATTTTTTTACGGATATTTCATCCGGCACTTATAACCTTAAAAATTACAAAGTTTCCGCTAAATCCACCGAAAGCCATTTTCCCATACATTTAGTGCGGGGTCCTTTGAAGCATAGGTTTGGTTATTTATAGAATTGCAGCTTGCAATTCCTAATTAATAAACAGTTGTTGTTAAAAATTATCCAATAAATTGTTGAAAATAATATGCATGTTTTATGTTAGTGCTTTTTTATGAAAATTTGTATTTTTTTAAATGATTATAATATAAAACTATAAGGTTTGGAAAAAGAATGAAAATTTACACAAATTTTAGATTGTGTTAGTTTTTTTCGCCAGAAATTGTAATGTTCGAACAAAAATTATTAGATATTAAGGGTTCTTTATTGCTAAATCATTTCAAAGCACGTTAGCGTTTTACACCAAAAGAGTTTTTATTGCAAAATTATTATATTTAAAAGAATATTTACGATTTTTCAAGAACAATAGGTTTTGTTTGCGTTTATCAATTGAAATTGGTGCTTTAATTCAAACAAGAATCATTAGATTTAACTACAATGTTTTTTGTTTAAAATAATCAAATTTACAAGCTTGAAAATTTTCAGATTTCGCTAGTGTTTTCTGTAAAAAATTGAAATTTTGTTTCAATAAACAAATTTCAAAAAATTTCGTAACTTTTTCACAGTTGTAGGTTACGTTGGTGTTTTACATTGACAATTGGTATTTTTACTCAAAAATCATTACAATTTGCACGAAATTAAGAATCTTTCAGCAATTTTGGATGGTATTAGTATTTTTCGTGGAAAATTTAAATTGTTTGTTTAAAAAAACTTTATTTCAAAAAAGATTTACAACTATTTCACTATTTTAGGTTATGTTATCGTGTTATAAGGGAAATCTGTATTTTTAGTAAAAAAAAATAATAAGTTTTTCAAGAAGATTACAATTGCATGCACAATTTAACATTTCAGATAGCGGTTTTCACCAAGGTCATTTCAAATTTGATGATAGTGCAGATTTCAAATCAGATTTTGAATTTTTAAACAATCTTAGGTTATATTAATCTTTTTCACTAATAATCGGTTATATTGAACAAAAAATATCAGGCTTAAGGCGGTATTTACAATCGTAATCAATTTTTGTTATACTATATTAGTGTTTTTTCTTAAATTGCTATTGCAATACAAATTATTTGACTTCATAAATCAATCTTAACATTTTGGAGAGCTTTAGATTTTTTTAGTGTTTTCTGTCGGGAATTGATATTTTTAATTTTAAAAAATTATATATTTTAAACATTTCAAATAAGATTCACAATTTTTTGACAATTATTATGTTCTGTTTGTATTTTAAACCGAAAATTTGAATAAAAAATCATTAGTTTTCGAAGATGAAAAATAATTTGTAAAATTTTAGGTTTAAGTTAGCGGTTGATTGAGGTTATTTTAACACGTCTCACCGGAAATCGATTATTTTAAACAAAAATGATTAAATTTCCAAAATATTTACAGTTTGGAACAATTTCTTGTTATGTTTGTTTTTTCTGTTTAAAATTTTTATTTTTTTAACAATTTTAGGTTATGGTAACATTTTTAACACAAATATGTTATTTAAAACAAAAGAAGTTATTGAAGAGGATTTACAATCTAGAAAGATTTTTGTTAGAAATTCAACTGTTTGGTTAAAAATTAATCTCTTTTGGTTCAAATATTCTGCTAAAAATTCGCCTTTTTTGGCCGAATTCCACTTTTTTTGTTGTTTTTAATTTAAACTCAAAGTATTTTTTGCTGAAATATCAACTTTGACCATTTCCGTTAGAAAATGATATTTTTTGGTTGACAATTCAACTTGGGCTGAAAGATGAACTACTTTGTTAATAATTCACTTTTATTAAGATTCATCATTTCACATGACAGTTTAAATATTTTTTTAAAAATTCTTTTTCTTGTGGGGGGAGGATCGAAACTTAATTTTTTAACTAAAAAGTCAACTATTCCAATTCTGGTTAAACTTTTTTTTAACTTGAAAATTCAACTATCTGGTTGAAAATTAATGTAAAAAAATTAACTTCTTTCGTAGAAAATTAATTCACGTGTTTGAAAATTCAAATATTTGATTATATTTTTTTGGTTAAGTTTAACTGCTTATGATTGAAAGTTGCAATACTTTCTTCAGTTGTTTGGTTGAAAATTTAACTTTTTAGATAGAAATGAAAGTGTTTTGTAAAAAACTCGTCTTTTGGCTTAAAAACTCAAAAGTTTTATAGAATGTTTCAACTCTTTTGTAGAAATTCGTTTTTTTTATTCAGCATTTATGTTTTCAATAATAATTTAATTATTTGGTAAAAAATCCTGAATTTGATTGACGGTTCGACTATTTATTTAAAAATTGTGTAAAAGAAAAAATATTTGTTCGTTTGGTTCTCTAAATCAGTTAAATTTGAACAATATTTATATTGATAATCTGTGCATTGCACGAATACTGTCGATTTCTGGTCTATTATTTTCGTACAAACGAGAAAAATCTACCTTAGTCCGGATTTGAACCGGGAACGCCATTATACATCAGTCAAGCGTTAACCAATTACGTCCCAGAGGCTGTGGCATCTCTTCACCTTGTGAAACTGAGGCAGGTTATTTTTCGTTTCTCCAAAAATAATAGACAAGTAATCGTCTCTATTTATTATTTACCTTAAAAAACTCATTAATATCCTGGTCAACAAAATAAAATCATTGTAAAAATTTATATTCTGTTTAACAAGCTAAAGATATGAAAAACCCGCGTTACCATGCGATATAGGACGATAACCGTTTAACGCCGCACTCATGTATAGTGGCGTTGCCGGTTCAAATCCCCGCGGAGGCAGATTTTTTGTACTTTATCCATAAAGAATAAACCATTAATCGACACCATTTATCATTTTAAAAAATTAACCATGTTTATTAATAATTTTTGTCGGTTGCTCTCTTCAGGTTGATGACATCGAGGTAAAACTCGATCAGCTAATAGAGCTCTATATGGAGGATCGAAAACGACTTTTGGCCCTACCAATACCTGAACCTGACCCACAACAAATGAGCCCAACCATCAATGTGCAGGGCAAACCACCCATGTCGGCTACTGCTCCTAACCAAGCAGTTCTTAAGCCGATTTTGGTAGATAAACAATTATCCGAGCCCAGTTCACCGACCAACGGAATTTTTAGAGAAGGCGGCATTCGAAAACCAAGACAAATTTATCGAGGTCACTCAGATCTTGGAATTCGAGTAAAAAAAAGAGTAACTTTAAGGTTCGTATATTTTTTTAGACTGATAAAAATTCCAGAAATTTGGAAAAGTTACAAAATTGTGTACACTCTCTATGCAATCTTAGGCAATCTCATCCAATCTTTACAATCAAATGCAATCATTTACAATCCCTTGTAATCCATCCTTACGAACAAAAATTATAGTTAAATTAATTATTAAAAATTATTAAAATTATTTTGTATTAAAATGCTTAAAAATTATTAAACAAAAACAATAAACTCCTATTGTAATAAAAAAATAATAATAATTTTCGGACAAAAATAAAAAATAAAAATGAAAAGGCAGCCAACCATATTCTCTTCCTTCTTTTTTCCTTTCTTTCGACCAAATAAGCTACCGTTATCCTTGGATAAGGGTTCTGTACCAGTACCGAAACGTTGGTAATGCAATTTTATTCATTTAAAAAATTTTTTTTTAATGTTATTCTATTGTAATTTGATGATAATAAAAATAAATAAGACGAAAGAAAGAAAAAAAGAAGAAAGGGGATGTGGTTGGTTGACTTATCATTTTTCTTTCCTCTTTTTTATTTTTATCCGAAAATTATTATTTATTTATTTTTCAGATTACAATGGGAGTTTTTTTTTTTTTGTTGATTGTGATCAAAATTTGGTCGGTGGATTCTTGTTTTTTTTAAACAGGAGTTTCCATTAATGAGAATGTAACAATGTTCAAATATTCTAAGAGTTGCTGCCTAAAATAGAGAAAGCACATACGAATAATCTGTTTATTGAACGCAGGATTTTGACCAATTTTAAGAAACTTCAAGAAATTCCAGAGCTTTCCATGGATTTTTAGCGATTTCGTCAAATTTCATGAAAAGTGTTCGGAAATTTTGAAGATTTCTGAACATATCAGGAGGTTCTAAGGAATTTCAAATTATTTCAAAAACATTCGAAGGACTTCCACGGATTACAAGGCTTTAAAAAAATTTGTAGAGGTTTTTCAAATATTTCAATAAAACTTAAAAGATTTCACCGGTTTTCAAGAATTTTAACATTATTTCAAACATTTTCGGAAACGATTTAAAGCTATTTCTAGCCACTGTTGACAAATTGATTAATTTTAATTGAATTTAAAGGGATTCTAAACGATTAAAAAGACTTTAACGTATTTTCAGTTATTTGAAGAAATTTCACAAAATTAATGGATTTCAAACATTTATGGGAATATACACTGGTTTTTTTAAAGAACTCTAATGAATAATTTCAATTTCAATATACGAGAATTTCCATGGATTTTAATCAATTTCGTCAAACTTTATAAAAATTTCACCGTATTTTTAATATGTCAAAATATATCAGGAGATTTTAAGGGATTACAAAGGATTTAAACAAATTTCATGAGACTTTCAAAAGAGTTTTTTGGAATTTCTTAACATTTTAATTAGTTTTAAAATATTGCATTAGTTTTTAAGAGATGAAAAGTAATTCCACGGATTTCAAGGAATTTTGAAACTTTTCAAGTGACTCTGAAAGATTTCGACTTTTTTCAAAAACATATTAAGGAATTCGAAAGAATGCTATAGAATTTTAAACTACATCAAGAGATTTTGATTGAATTTTGGAAAATAAATTAGATTTTGAGGGATTTATAACGGTTCCAAAGAATTCTAGGATTTTTAGGTATTTCATGGAATTTAAGTCTTTGGTGTCATGGCCAGAGGATGGCCGAGTATTAACAGATGGGATCACATGAACTCCCATATAATGCAAAGCTGATGAAGGCTAATGATCTCAGCATATAAACAAAAACATAAACCCAAGATGACTCTCTCGGTTCCCGTTCTGCCCCTTCACCCTCCCAACACTCCCTTATTAACTGAAGTTTGGTGGGACGGACGTTATAACTACAATCTCCACCATATGACGAATAAGTACTTAACTTTGACATGATTTCGGCTCAGAAAATAAACTTATAGCATAAAGATGGTAGTTGGGCGTATAATCTAAACAATGAATAATACAAACTATGAAATAGCCTCGGAAAGGACTGAAACTTTATTTGACAAAAGGCATGCACACCGTAAATGTAAAGGTCAAATTTGAGGCGAGGAATGGAGACTGGGTGTTTGGAATGCTAGGGGGGTAAATTATCTCGAGATAAAAGATTTGCGAGAAACTATGGACGTGAGGAAACTAGCTATTTTATGTTGCATGAAACAAAGAAAAAGAAAAGTGAAAGTAGAGACATAGACAACGGGGTGTCAAAAGGCGGATTT
This sequence comes from Belonocnema kinseyi, assembly GCF_010883055.1. Taxonomy (NCBI): domain Eukaryota; kingdom Metazoa; phylum Arthropoda; class Insecta; order Hymenoptera; family Cynipidae; genus Belonocnema; species Belonocnema kinseyi. The sequence continues at coordinate 85,467,670 of NC_046665.1, read as the reverse complement.
CAAATATGGTCAGAAGTAGATAGTGAATCACATGGTAGACAAGAAGTAGAACTGATTTTGAATGAAAGGGCGAAGCAGCATCTCAGAGATCATGATTTTGTATTTCTCAGACTGCTGCGGGCTATGAAAGTAGAAATGAGAAGATTATTTATCATAGCCTGCTACGCGCCAGTTGATAGTGATCCCAGGTAAGTAAAAGACGCCTTCTGGAACACTTTAAATGACACAATAAATATTTTCGAACATGGGGAAAGAATAATTCTGCTAGGAGATATGAACGGATGGGTGGGCATCCAAAATCAGGATACAGAAAGAGTACTAGGTAATTTAAGTGATCAAAGAACAAACTATAACGGACATAAATTAGTTAGCCTATGCTTAGAAAAGGAGATGTGTATTACAAATACTCGGTTTAGGCATGAAATGATCCACATGTACACCTGGTCCAAAGGAAATAGCCACAGTATAATTGACTTTGTTGTTGCGGATGAAAGACTAAGAGAGTTAGTAAAAGATACAAGGGTCATGAGAAGTTCTGACTGCAACAATGATCATTATCTTCTGATGTCCAAAATTAACTTAGGTCGGGTATGGAGAAAAAAGAGAGCAAATAAAACAAACGCGAATCAAAATTGAGAACCTACAGAAACCGAATGTGCGAATAGATTTCCAAAATAAGATAATCGAAAGCATATATCGGGCAACATGGAAGGCGCTTAAAAAAACAAAGATATAGAGGGCGCATGTACAAAGTTCCGGGATATTATTGTAAGGTGTGCGATCGAAGTGTGTGGTACCGCGGATACTCAAACGATTAATTAAAGAAAGTAAAGATACAATTAGATCAGAAGAAGAGAAGAAAATACAAAATAACTTTGAAGGAAGCAAGAAACTACTTTTTAAAAAAAGTTAAAGGAAATAAAAGTACAGAATTTGTCAACATGAGAAATAGTAATGGGGAAATGCTATATGATGCAGACGTGATACTAGACGCTTTCAGAGACTTTTTCACGGGAAAATTCGTAGATGAAGCTATGGGACACCATAACTGCAATGTAGAACACGATGCATAAAAAAACTCAATTGAGAAAGTGTGCATCACTGAGGTTAGGTATATAATAAGAAGCTTAAAAAGCGGTAAGGCTGTCGGGGTAGACTGTATTAACGCTGAAATTCTGAAACACGGTGGCAAGTACATACCACATAGACCAATATACAAATGAAAGAGAGATAAAAGCGACTGCAATAATCACAGAGGGATAAACTTATTACGTACCGTGAGTAAAATATACTCAAAAATACTTATTCGTAGGGTAATAAAAATAACAGAAGAAAAGATTTGGGAAGTCCAAAGTGGGTTTATATCAGGGAGGTCATGTACGGATCAGTATTTAGCTTAAGGTTAATCACAGAAAAAAGTTTAAGAGTAGGAAAAAAAGTTTTCTGTGCATTTGTTGACCTAGAAAAAGCTTTTGACAAAGTAGATAGAAGTAAACTTTGGGAAATCCTGAAAGAGTACGTAGTCAATGGATGGCTCCTACAAGTTATAAAAACAATATATACGGGTATCTAAGCGAGTGTAAGGGTAAATAGGAAATTGAGTGCCTGTTTCGTTATTATTCAAGGAGTTAGACAAGGATGCGTTATGTCTTCATGGTCATTTATATTATTCATGGACAAGTTTTCAAGAATGGCTCTTTTCGACGAAGAAAGTGTGGATCTCGAAATAATAAGGGTACGTGGGTTAGTGTTAGCAGATCATAAGGTTGTTATGGCAAAGTTAATCGAAGACTGGCAAAGAATGTGGAATAAACTGAATGCAAGCATGAAGAGAATGGGTCTCAAAATTAACGCAAATAAAACGAAAACTATTGGGTTCAAAGGAAAGAGTGAGAAAATACCAGGTGTATACATATGAAACCGGTATTGCCATCTAGCGGCCAGCAGGCACACTTGTAGGCACTGTCGGAACTTACCATTTGTGCTAATTGGCGT
>NC_046665.1:85453021-85465575 GCF_010883055.1 Belonocnema kinseyi | reverse complement strand
GGGCGCATACTTTGAATAAAATATTTGTTATCATTCTCTTGAAATAAATGTGTTTTTTTCTTGAAAAAATACCGGTTTCATATGTATACACCTGGTACTATGCAATATTGTTTTAAATGATGAGAGAATTGAATAAGTTGATAAGTTCGTATACCTTGGTAGCTTATTTACTAGGGTCGAGAAGATAGATGAGGAGTTAGATAGACCTCTTATCAGAAGTAAAAATAAATAAAATAAAGCTAAAATGGCAATACATAATTCTATATGTGCACCGACTGTACTATGTGGTAGCGAGACATGGACCTATCAAAAAAAAGATAAGAGTAAAATTAACGCAATTAACACGAAATTCTTGCGCATGATATGCTGGAAAACTTCAATGGACAAAGTGAGTAACAAGATAATTTTCAAAAAATGTGGTGCAGAAGAGACGCTAGTAGACCCATGCTAAAGAAATCGGTTAAGATGGTTCGGACATGTTGAGAGAATGCCAAATGAATGACTAACGAAACAAGTGTATCAAGGTAAAGTAAATGGCAGCGTGCCCAGAGGTAGACCGCGGAAAGATTGATTAGTTTTGTGAATGAGACCCTAGTTAGAAGAGATATAAGAAGCCACAGAAACACGGGAGCCTGCATGAAAAAATGGATGGACGTAAAAGAAGCTAGAGAAGTATGCCAGAGCAGAAAAATATGGCGGCAAATAGTTAATAAAAAGAGTGTCAGTAGAGTGAATGACGCCTGAAACAAAAGGCCTTGGACACTAATGGACCCAAGTGGCGAACCTCACATAACGACTTTGTGAGGCTCTTGACTTGGTGTAATTGCTAGAGAGATTGATAAGCAACCTGTGAAGAAGCAGTGTTGCAAAACGCATGTGTTACTTAAATAAATAACACGAGCATTCTGGATCAATCTAAAAATTCTCTATCCCTTTCTCACATTAATACCTTCCCCACCGAGTGAGTCACGCCTACTACAAAAAGAAAATGGCTTAATGGTGGCTTAATAGCGCGACGGTTGAATCTCGCGCTTCGCACTCGAACATAATTGCACCTCGCGCTTCGCACTCGGATATTTATTCTTTGCATTTGGAATGCTTTAAAAAAACTTTACCAAAAATATAGTATCTCTTTTAGATGGCAGTATTTATATGCGTCTTCATATTCTGAATTGTCTACTTCATTAAGTATAGTCAAAGATTAAGTTTCTCAAAGCTCTGTAGGCTTTGAAGTACACATTCTCATCGTGACACTCGAGCTGCGCGCTCAATTTCCGGCAGACATTTGTAAATAGGTTTTGTTGGATTTTTCTCGTAACTTTCGTCGTTTTTCCACAAATTTTTTTTTTCGACGTTATTTTTCACGAATAAAACAAAAAGTACGCGTCCTATCAAGAAGTGATTCTTAACGAAATTGTAGATTTTTTTGGGATAACCATTTTTATTAATTCATCTTTTTTCGTATCCTACATACTTTGTCCACAAAATGGAATTTTTTATTTTCCATTATTTTTTGTGCAATCAAAATTTGAATTTTCGATTTTTGAAGAAAATCCAAAAATTGGTTATGATAATCTTGTAGGGCTTTCAAAAAGAGATGTTTGTTCTTTTTAATACTATAAATATCCGTACATAGAATTTTCAAATTCAGAAAAAAGTGTTCTCAAAAATTTTCAAAATGAGCTCACTTTTTGAATTTTTATCAAAACTGGCTGGTTCACGAACTCGTCCTTTCTTTTAAGACCTAAAAAAAATTGTGCCAAAGATGAATTTAATTCGTTAATTTTTTCTAGAGTTGTCGTGTTTACAGACGGACGGCCGGACGGACGGACAGCCGGACGGACGGCCGGTCGGACCGACAGACAGACGCCATCGTGAAAACCTGATTTTCGGATTCAGGGGGTCTCGAAACGTGGAGATCCGTTGAAAAAGTGTGATATCGAATTTCCGACAATTCTAATACTTTCTTAATCATAAATGATGAGAATGTAATAATAAGATTTAAGGATATAATTAAATCTTCCGTGTGGAAATAACTCCATTTGGCCCTATTACAAGTCGGGCACTAATTGGGGGCTAGTCAGATTATTAATTTTTACAAAGTACCCAGTCGGGGACTAGTTGGGCTTTTTGTTGTCAAAATTTCAGTCGGGGTCTGGTCGGTGGTTGGTCAAGGGCTGGTCGGGCCTTTTTGTTCACTAATTGCCGTGCGAGTAATATTCAGGCTCTGGTCAGGAGCTATTGGGGCTCTGGTCTGCTTCTTCTTATGTTTGAGTTTTCGGCGAGGTCTTATCAAATGAGGTAATATCTAAAAAAGCGTGTTGATTTTTTTATTCTAAAACACTAAAAATATATTAAACAAAATTTTTTTTAGTTTTTCAATTTTCAGAATAGACATCTTACAATTTTTTCGTTTCCCTACGAAAAAGTTTATAAGTTCAAACACGACTTGCATATTTAAAATGTATTTTCTTCAAAGAAGTTCTCATTTATTACACCTATAATAAATTCTTTAAAAAAAGTAAATACGATTCTCCCGAAGAAAATGGTCTTCACGATGATTTCCAAAAACCGAGTGAAAGTCATCTCAAACATTTTTAATAAATAATTATTGAGTCAATAATTTGGTATAAAAATCAACTTTTTCATAAACACAATGATAAAAATCTACAAAAAGACGTAATCTTATTTTTTGTAGTATTTTTTACAAAATTGCGAATTTCTAGGAACATTTATAAATACCTTTGTATGGAATTGTAAGAAAATCCATATTAGAAAAGATACATATAGATGTAGGTGAACAGTTCCCGTCGGAAGTCATAAGACTCTAAATTTGTATAGATGCTTATTTTTTAATTGATCTGAAAGGTTTGCCATATGTAAATAAAGTCTAATCCTTCAGGTAGTTGAAATTGGAAAGAGAAAAAGTTTTTGATTAATCAGTGAAGAGTAGTATACTAGTTATAAACTATTCAGCACGGTGAAGTTCAGATTTCACTATCACCTTCATTTTAGTCTTTCAGTTCTGGACTGGTAGCTTTAAAGAAAATCCGCAAGGGCGCGACATGCCACCTCTCGCGCAACAGAAATGACGCATAGAGTGTTTAAGACAGCATTCGACACATAACAAAGCATAAGAATTCTAGTTTGACATGAACTAATTGATATACAGTTAAGCTACTGCACGCACAAACCTGTGTAAGTTCTTCAACGTCTATTAGAATAGGGTAGGTGAGGATTTGATAGATCGAATTGTTCTCATGATAGATTGATAGATTCTGGTCTATCAGACGCATTAAGTCGATTAATCAAAAATTTTTTGCGCACTGTGACTCCAATGTCACAGAGCTCAAAACTAGCTTCCTGCCTAGCAGGAAGTAGCTGTGCCACCGACGTGGCGTTAACCAAGATGGATAGAGAAGATAACTTCTCCATTTTCTCGTCTAAAAGCAAAAAGCTAAAGCTGGCGAAATCATCCGATAACGCTTCGGACAGCGCCAGCTATGGCCGATCGTCAGCCACCTTAATAAGAGGTAGCAGTAGAACGTCAAAAACGTCAATCATTAGTAGGAATCCGTTAGATTTAAAAGCAGCCCCTAACTGTCAAAACACTAATCTGAACAAACCAAAAGCGCCGGGAAAAATACCCCCAATAAACGTTATTGTAGATAAGGCTAACCACACTTACACAGTTCTACACAAACTATTAAAAGATTGTACCCAATTTAAGCCAAAAGTGTGCAATCACGGGTCAGATATATATTCCATTCGAGTTTCCTATTTTGAAGAATATAGAAAAATTATCGCCAGTCTAGAGCAGTAAGGCTTTCAATATTACCTATATAAAAACATTGAATCTGCACCCATTAAACTAGTGATTAGAAATATCCCCATCGCGTTCCCGAAAGACTCAGTTCTCTCCGAACTAAAAGAAGAAGGGTTTAAAATCACGTCGGTTGCTCGAATGAGGAGCCGGCAAACTAAAAAAGCATTACCAATGCTGCTGGTAACATTGCCAAATACGCCGCAAGCAAAAGAGCTTCTGAATCTGAAGTCTCTTGCCTTTATAAAAATAAAGGTCGAGCTCTACGTAAAACCCAAGGATACCTCCCAGTGCTTTAAGTGCCAAAGGTCTGACGTGTGTCACGCTACTTTACGCTGTGTGAAGTGCAGTGGCACGTATCAGAGCTCCACATGCAAAAAGGATCCTGAATCGCCGGATACTTGTGCGAATTGTGCTGGAAACCGTCCCGCTAATTACAGAGGCTGTTCTGCGTTTAAGAAAGCTTCCAGGAAACCTATAATTAATAAATCAAAAACTGATAATACGCGTAAGGATACGGTATCTATTAAACCACCTGTTCAGACCGCCCAAAAAGATAACTATACACGTGAATACACCACTCAAGTCAGTACCCAGCCGCAGAAAAAATTAAAACTTCAAAGTACTGTAGTCGCCTCAACTTTCGAAGCACATAGATCAAACCTCAAACTATTCAACCACCCAAAACTCCGAAAATTACTAGCACTCACGCTAACGCACTTATCGCCAAGAAAGTTCCAGGCCAACAAATTAAATTACGCCAACCATTGTCCCCAATAAAAACACTCACTCTCACGGTATCAAAGTAAACCTTGCTAATCTACTAAAAAGAGCTACAACCTTAACCACTGATATTATGGGGGGGGGGGCGGATTAACATTACCGAAGCTATAAATTCAACCGCCGAGATTGTAAGTAATATACTTTCACTCGCTATAAACATAAATCTAGTCCGTGGCTACAAATTATACCGGAATAATACTAATACAGGTACCGCGATCCTAATCCAAGAAAACATCGACCACCATGAACTAATAATTCCTGAACTTAAAATCCCAGAAGCCACGGCAACACAAATAAAAATTCACGGGAAACCATATGCCATCGCCTCGCCCTACCAGACTCTCTCTCGTGAATTTACAAAAAATGACTACAGAAAAATATTTAAACTAGCTCCCTCGGTAATCGTTGCAGGGTACCTGAATGCTAAGCACTTGGCTTGGAATAACAGAACAACAAACAAAATTGGAAAACAATCATTTGAATTCATAAACGACAAAAATCTGGCTATCTCTGCACCAGACTCGTATACATTTTTCCCTCACAATACTAAACGTAAACCTGATCTTATTGACCTTGCAATTACCAAAAATAATTCTTACAGCCACGAAACTCTCACCATTGATGAATTAGACTCAGATCATCGACCAGTTCTCTTGAGGCTTTACACTAACTGTGAAAAGGCCCCGGTCACACCTCGCTATAACTTCGCAAAAGCAAACTGGCAAACTTTCAATTCCACTCTAGAAACTGAAATTAACTTTAAACCTGCGCTAACAAACTCTGCACACATTGAGGAAGCCATACCTAAGCTAACTTCAAGCATAAAAACTGCAATTCACGCTTCGGTCCCTCTGTTTACCGTAAACAAGTACGATCTACCTCTCAGCCCCGAGATTGAAGACCTTATCGCTACCCGTAATAAACAGATGTAAAAATTGGAATACAGAAGTCGGTAAACTGCAAATTAAAGATAACTCTATATATCGTATGACCAAAGCCCTAACGAAGCCGCGTACCAATATTCCCCCTCTTAAAAGCCGGATCAAACATTTGCACTTTCTCCAACCGACAAAACAAATCTCTTAGCTGCAAATTACGAAAGTAACTTCACTTCACACGCCATCTGACCCGCAACACATTACTGAATGTGAAAAAATTGTTTCCGACTTTCTCGAAATCCCAAGCACGGACAATTTTAAGAAAATAACCTATAAGAAATTAAAAAAACACATTAAAAATACTAAAAATAGGAAAGCCTGCGGCCCTGATTCAATTTCAAAATTAGTCCTCAAAAAGCTTCCTATCTCGTGCCTGATTCATCTTACACTTATCTTCAATGCCTGTATTCGACAAAGCTATTTTCCTGAATCTTGGAAAATGGGTCATATTCTAGTTTTTCAGAAAAAAGGTAAGGATCCATATCATCCAACCAGCTACAGATCAATTAGTCTACTAAATACTATGAGCAAAATCTTTGAAAAAATAATAATCACTCGCGTGAACTACCACCTCGAGGAAAACAGCATCCTTAAATCGCAAGAATACGGTTTTAGAAAAGGTCACTCTACCCAGCACATGATGCTTAAACTCACCGAAACCATTAATTTAAATTTCAATCGAAGAAAGCAAACTGGAGCTGTTTTCCTCGATGTAGAAAAAGCTTTTGATAGTGTCTAGCATGTAGGATTGCTCAGAAAATTAATAAATTACAATTTCCCGAGAGGACTCATCCACTTTATAAACTCTTATCTTTCTAACAGAAAATTCTTAGTCAAAATAAGTCCCGAAAATCTTAAAATTACTTATCCAAGCTCTTGAAATCATTGAGGCATGGGCTAAGCTTTGGAGAATAAAAATTAATATAGCAAAGTCAGAATCAATTCTTTTTTCAGTCAGAAAACCTGTCAAAATAGATCCACCAAAAATGTTTAACGAACCAATAGAATGGAAAAATTCCGTAAAATACCTAGGGGATAAACTTCATAAACGTCTAAATTGGAAGCAGCATATCCATGAAACTAAAGGGAAAGCTCTCGGGGTTATCTCACGTTTAAGCCCTATTATTAATAGACACTCGAGTCTAAAACCTGAATATGGAATCCGAGTTTACAAAATGTTTATCCGACCAATCATAATCTAAGCCTGTACAATATGGGGTAGTACGTCAAAAATTAACATCAATCAGATTCAGATTATACAAAATAAATTCCTCAGGCGCATCACAAAAACACCTATATATACCAAAAACTCTGTCCTACACAGAGAATTTCGATTACCTTATATTACAGAGTATATCAAAGAAACCGCGACTAAATTCTCTGAATCAGCATCATTATCACCTTTTAAACATATCTCCTCTCTCGGGAAATATGATTTTGATCCGTATATGGGCTTTTTTCCAAATATAACAAACGTCCCTTTTAAATCAAGTCATGTCAAATTTCTCACAGATTGTGTAACAATGCACAAACGGATAACGCACAACAGCTTCTTCCAATCCGATCATTCTTCGGGGAGATCATTATTCGCGAGTGCGCGACTTTATTATTCTCCTTATTCGCGAGTGCATCGCCCCCTCACGAGAGGGGGCGATGATTGGGGCCCCCTCACCCCCCCCCCCTATTTTTAACTGAGCATAATTACCTGGAGCAGAGACTACCGTGACCAACATGGCGGTTCCTTCAGCGCGAAGCTCTTCCATTGCTGCGTTCGAGCTCAATTTTTTTAAAAAATTAATATTCCACAATTTTTTTGGAATTTTGGTTACATAAATTTATTCATTTTTAAGCGTAGGATATGTTCTTCGTTAAATCTTGAGTAAATTTGAGTACTTTTAAATATTTCAAAAAAGTTTATGAAGATTTCCGTAAATAATGAGTATTTTGACAAACTTTTAGGGAATGTTCCACAAACTTTGGGTAGTTTGGTTAACATTTCACACGGATGTTTGGGGAATTTTCCCTACTGAACTTTGAGGAAAATTCCCCAAAATGTGTGGAAATTAGCGTCAACACAATTTTGGGGAAAATTCCCCAAGAAATTTTTTAGAGTGTAATTTCTTCGGAACAATTGTATTATCATATGATCCCTAATAGTACCCGATCAAGCCCCGAAGAGGATAAGTCGGGTCACCTGACTAGCCCCCGACTAATCTACCGTGACGCTACTGGTTGGGGGCCAGTCAGACGATCCGACTAGTTGCCCATTTCAAGTTCTATACGGGCTCTAAAGATTCCAAGGAATTTAAAAGATTTTTCAAGATTCGCACGATTTTTTTAGAGAATCAGACTATTCAAAATTAATGATTTAATAAGTGAAAATTACAGTTAGGATAATTCAGAAAGACTGATTTGATTAATGAAAATCACTGATTATACTATTCAAAAAGGTTCAATTTAATCAATGTAAGTTACAGTATATATTATTCAAAATTACTGAATTGTTCATTAGATGTTACTGATTATATCATTTAAAATAACTGATTTCAAGAGTGGAAGTTACATAGTTGACTCATTTGAAATGTCTCACATTTTTATCATTTATCGAATACGCATTATTTAAATCAATCAAGAATGATTGCAAATCAGTCATAATGACTAATTGAATTGTAGAGTACAGATTTCTGGTATATATTATTTATATATTTTTTGTATTTGCAATTTTTTCATACAATGAATATTTTTCATTAAAATAACATAAATGAATTTTTAGATTTTTCTTCATAACATTTATAAAATATTATTTATTTATTATTTACAATTATTGGCCTAGGTGATTTTTCAAGGTCGATTTTGATAAGGAAGAAAAAATTATGGAAAACAAGAAAAAACTTTTTTTAATATTCATAAACAATTGAATCATAAAAATAAAAAGGATGGCGGAGGATTAACAGAGTAAAGCCACAAAAAAAATATTTTGTCTTGAATATTGTTTGTTTCTTAAAATTTGTCACAAATTAATAAGGAAAAGTTATAAAATATTTAATTTGACTTTAAAATCACGATATTATGTACAAAAAGATTTTACAAGTATATTAAACATTTAAAAAATCCATAAATATTACAAGAAAATACAATAATTTCAAAGCTTTAAATGATTTTAGAAGATTTCAAAAGACTTCACAAATATTTCAAATACTCCAGTGATATCAAACCAATACAAAATGTTTTAGAAAGATTTTACAAATATTTTAAAGAATTCATAAGGATTCCAAGGGATTTCAAGAATTGCAAAGGTACAGTACATCATATTTCAACGATTTCACAAGATTTTAAAAGATTTTAAAATTGTGCACAAGATTTTAAAAGATTTCACATTATTTCAGAAAGATTTTAAACACATTTAAAATAATTCGTAAGTATTCCAAAACATTTCAAGAAGATTTCAAAGATTTCAAAACATTTAATAGATTTGAAAATATTTCAAAAATTTACATTTTTTAAACAGGTTTCATAAAGATTTCAACTATTCTAGTCATTTAAAATGTATACAAAAGATTTGAGAAATATTTCACAAATATTTCACGGAATTTATAAGGATTGCAAAAGATTTCAAAAATTTAGAAGATTTCAAAAAGCGTACAGTGCACAAGATTTCAAATATTTCACAAATATTTTAAAAGTACCAGTGACTTCAAACAAATATAAAAGATCTGAGAAAGATTTCATAAATTTTTCAAATCATTCATAAGAATTTTAAAAGATTTCACGAATTTTAGAGATTGCACAAATGATTTTAAATATTTCAGTGACTTTCAACGAATATAAGATATTTCGAAAATATTCCAATTAATTCATAAGGATTTTAAAAGATTTCAAGAATTTCAAAGATCTCAAAAAGAGTTTAGTTATAATTTAGTTTAGGGTTAAGGATTACAAAAGATTAAAAAAATTTTTAAGATTTCAAAAAGGGTGCAGTAAACCTAATTAAAAATTTTCAAAAAATTTCAAAGATATTAAGCAATTTCAAAAGGTTTTAACAAATTTAAGAAGATTTGAATGATTTCTAATAAACAAAAAAACTGACAAAGAAAGATTTCTCAAATATTTTAAGGATTTCATAAAGATTGCAATAGATTTCAATAAAGTTATCAAAAATTTCAAAGATTTCATATATTATCAATTATTTTTAAAAATTCCAAAAGAATCGAGAAAGATTACACAGGAATGTCAAGATTTCACAAAAGTTTAAAATACTTAAAACATTTCTAAGAATTCACAGAGATTTCAAAAGATTTATAAGATTTCATAAAGATTCTAAAAATTTCAAGGATTTCAAAGACTTTACAAACATTTAAAAATATTCTCAAAGATTTAAAAAAGACAACTTATATGCACAAAAAAATAAGAATTTGTATATTTATGCTTCCGCTTCCTTTATAATGATTGTCGAAGAAAAAATTAAATGGATTATGTTTAAAATGCATAGCAAACGGTTTAACAAAAATCACTATTAAGTCAATTTTTATGAATATGTCTATATAAGAAAATAAGACTTCTTGAAAACTGAATTTAAGAAACCTTTTAAAGAAGTTGCCAAACCGATATTAAGAAATGCTTGAGGCAGACAAGTCATGTAGGACTTAGTTCCTAGAAGGGTGAGAGAAATCGATAAGACAAGAATCGCCCAAATTTTTTGTCTTCTTAATGTTATAGAAAAAAGTTCACTTCTACCCTATCTAAAGATTCGATAATCAAGTATAGTAGATTAGACACTTCTAGCTATTTACCCATATTTATCACTGCGATACTCTTAAGATAGAATGATGATGCTTTACAAATAATATTTTATCACGTTGAAAAATATTTAGGGTATTTGGTAGGGTAGTTCAAATTCATAAGTGTTAAAATTAGTCTTTTTATATTTTGTGATCAATTCCCGCTCACCCCCTTGTAATTTGTTCTTTTCAAAAAAAAAAAATTATATATTATTTTTCTAATTAGTCAACAATTACCCGTGCACTTTGGCTTTTGAAATTAACATTGTGTTTTAAATGGGAAAATCCAGGTTTGCCAAGAATAAGAAAAAAGAAGTAATTGTTTTATTTAAGATCGAAATTCGGACTGTAAGGCCTCAGAAAATTATTTATGGATTTTTTATAATTTTAAACACTTTTTGGGATTTAAAAAATTTTTAATATGTTTGAAGACTTTAACTATTTTTAAAATGTTTGCAATTAAACTTTGAAATTAAATTGTTTAATGTTTTCTTTTTATTTCACTGATTTGATGTGTTTCTTATCAATAAAGAGGGAGAAATGCGTCCTTAAGGAGTAGTTTTAGAAAACAAAGTAGAACATACAACAATATTTCAATCTTTAGATAAATAATCAAACGAGAATATTTAAAAAAACTTTTTTAAAACAATTAAATTGTTTAAGTATTCAAAAATTCGTTACAAAGTGGCTGGGTATTCCTAAATCAAAGATTAATGATTATTTATGAAAAAACTTGTATAAGCGTTAATAAACTACCACATTACGTCTAATTAAAATTGGTCGATTAAGGGGTTTTTGGGAACCCATTAAAAAATATGTGATTTATCTTATTCTCTGACTAATTCTTAACAATATAGTGAAACAATGAATTATTTGGGGTATATTATCGCATTTACTTATTAGCTTTACAAGAAGCTGATATTTTCCCATTTTAAATGAATTAAAATAGTACTTAATAATGAGAATCGTTTATTAGCTCTTCTACAGCCACGCATTATCTTTAATTTTCAGCGTTTAAATTTTTTAAGTCTAATAAAAAAATTTGTATTCAAATACATAAATTTAACATTATTGATAACTCATAAATTGTTCAGTTTTAAAGGATTAAATTTGAAATCTTTCGATTATGAAAATTTTGGTTCTATTTTATTCGATTTTAAAGACTTTCAAAATAAAATGTTTAATTTTTACACACTTATTATTTGTGGTAGTCTAATACAACTATATAAGAAAATAAATAAAGTTTTTTGAGGCCTATTCCGCATTTTTGGTGTTAAAACAACTTTTTTTTATTATAAAAAATGTTGTGCCGACATGTTTCAACCTGATTTTCAAGCCCTTTTCAAGGCTTATTCTAAAATGAAATACATACGTTAAGGAATAAAATAGAAACTATTTAAGGGCATGTGATACTTACAGTTTCTCCGGCTTTTCTCCACAAAAATGAAAATTTTCAAAAACTGAATTCGGAGATGCTATAAAATATCATAACGGACGTCCCCAGACTCTTTTTTGAGGGATAATAACAAAAAAATTTATTGTGCTAAATAAAAATTTTATGCATATGTATTATTTTGAGGTTACGTCGTTTTTCATCTCTGCCTTTCCGGTAATCTGGAAATTATTTATGAAATAAACTTTTTTGATTGCCTGAAAAAAGGGTTAGTTCCGGGAGATTAGTTATTTTTAAGTCCAAAGTTTTCGGTCAAAAATATTGTGTAGTGTGGAAGTAGCGCACAGGAGAATTTTAACATACATAACCTCCAAATGTACACACGTTATTAGCAATATGAAAAAATTTTTTGAAAAAAAAACACAAACAAAGTGTGCGGGGGCGTCCGTTAGCATGTTCGCTATCATTTCCAAAATTTTTAAGACAAAATATTGATTGTTCTAGAAAAAAAGCCGTCGGATCATTGCTCTTGTTCGGATATAATTTATTTTATATATGTGTGCAGGGATGCTTTTTAGGCTATTAGCAAGTGAAAGCTTGGCACCTCCAAGAGCGCCGATGATAAGGACGATCAGTTTAACAGTATATTCCGGGTACAATCGTTGCAACTCCCTTATAAGGTCTCGATGCCTCTCTTTCTTTTCATTCTCCTTGGCTATAATGTTTTTGTCAGCTGTTGCCGAAAATTCGATAACGAACATGGTTCGCTTCTCGAAGTCAAGAAGAACCATGTCAGGCCTCGAGTGAGCAACAGAAACCATTGTCGAGAATATAAAGTT
>NC_046665.1:85449730-85452921 GCF_010883055.1 Belonocnema kinseyi | reverse complement strand
GTCCATCCTTGTAGAGCCCCGCATGCAAGGATAAGGCTGCGTACTCTGAGAGGTCGCCCGGTATCCCAGAGTCACCGTTCTAAACACCTCACCCAGGTGCCACTCAGCTTTCAGCACGGTTTTCACACCTCCGCTTGGGGGTTAATTCCTTCAGGACCACCCCTGGACAATTGTCCGCGACTGCCTATTTATTTTTGTAACCATATTCAGCAGAAACCCTTGGTACAGGGACCCTCTATCCGCAACGCGAGGACGCGTTCGGTGGCTTTGTCATAGGCCCTTCAGTTTGATTCTAGAGGAATCAAAACCGAACCGAACCGAATATAAATTTTTTTAGCAGAATATAAATTTTTAAATTTAAATTAGTTTGAAAATTAAAAAAATTAAAAACGTTTTCGTTGCAATTTTTACAGGTATGCCTGTATATACAGTTGCATTTTTTCCTTTTTCTATTTTATTTTTTGTACTTTGAAATAATATTTTATTGAATTTCTGTTCAACTGAGAAAACTAATTGGACGTTACATTTTTTAAAAATTCTAAAAAGGCATTAATTGTAACCTTCAATGTATGGTAAAACTATTAATTTTTTCTTTTCTAAGTTTAAGTTTGGATTGTTATTAATTTGTATATTTTCATTAATTTTTTTGATTTTCTTGTAACGTTCAGCAATTTTAGTTGTTAACAATTCTGATGGGTAGCTATTTTTTAAAAGAGTATTTTTTACTAAATAAAGGCTTTCCTTATGGTATCTTTCATCCGCTAATATGATAGCTCGGTCTACTAATCCATATATTACGCCAATTTCATGATAAATAGGATGGCATGAATCATAGTTCAAAAAACGAATATGTTAGTATACATAGAAAACAATATCAAGAGAGCAAACTGTATAATCATTTGGAATACTAATTTTGTCTATTTTATTTTTAAAATCCCAGCTGTCTTTTAAGTGATTATTTGTATGTCCAACCATTTTTTGTAACTATTTGATAAAACTTTTGAAAGATTATAGAAGGGTGAACCTGGGAAAGACGTAATTGGCCTGAGCGGATAACCGTTTTTATGAAGTTTAGGTAGTCTATAAAAGCGTGGAGCTATACCATTAGTACAGTTCAGATGGTTGTAAGTATTGTCATCTATTACGTTATTACTTCTGAAACTAGTTGAAAGTTCTGTTAATTTAGTTTGAAATTTATTTGTAGGAACTTTTTTTAATAATTTGTAAGTTGAGTTATCATTTAATAATTGCATAGCTTTGTTATTGTAATCTGTTTTGTTCATTATGACACTCTTGTTGCTTTTATCAGCTGAAGTTATTATGATATCATTGTTATTTTGTATAAATTTTTTTGTTTTGTTGAAGTTCTGACGTAAAATGGAATTATTGACTGTAAAATTGTTAATATTACATATCCAATTTTGAGTCCAATAAACTATATCATTTCTTACTACATTTCTTAAATCTGGTGTTATGTTTTTCATATTGTATTCAACATTAGTTATCAATTTTGCAATAGGAACATTTTTTTTTATTATATGATATAGCGAAATTTCCGCCCAGGCTAATTATTTCTTGGAATTTAATTAGAAGTACCGTTATCCAAAGGTGGGCAGATCTTAAACTACACACTTTTCTAACAAAAAAGGATTTTGATTAAGCTCTAAAAATGTGTCTAGAATCCTCTTATTGCCAATTCAATAATAAATACTATCAACAAATCTACGGCCTACCGATGGGGTCGCCCATTTCTGCTGCTCTAGCTAACTTAGTTATGGAAAATATTGAACAAAAAATTTTAAAATCAATTAAATATCCAATTGTATTTTACTTCAGATTCGTTGATGATACTCTTTTATGTATTCCAAAAGGCAAAATTAACAATATTTTACAAAGATTCAATCAAGCAGATCACAAACTAAAATTTACCATAGAATTGGCAAAAGATGAAAAAATTAACTTTCTTGATTTAAATCTCATAATAGAAAACAATAAAATTGTAACAAATTGGTTTCGAAAATGAATTTGGTCAGGTCGCCTTTTGAACTATGATTCATGACATCCTATTTATCATAAAATTGGCGTAATATATGGATTAGTAGACCGAGCTATCATATTAGCGGATGCAAGATACCACAAGGAAAACCTTGATTTAGTAAAAATTACTCTTTTAAGAAATGGCTACCCATCAGAATTGTTAGAAACTAAAATGGCTGAACGTTACAAGAAAATCAAAAAAATTAATCAAAATATACAAATTAATAACAATCCAAACTTAAACTTAGAAAAGAAAAAGTTAATAGTTTTACCATACATTGAAGGTTACAACAAATGCCTTTTTAGAATTTAAAAAAAATGTAACGTCCAATTAGTTTTCTCCGTTGAACATAAATTCAATAAAATATTATTTCAAAGTACAAAAAATAAAATAGAAAAAGGAAAAGGAAAAAATGCAACTGTGTATACAGACATACCTGTAAAAATTGCAACAAAAACTACATAGGGCAAACTAGTAAATCATTATATCTGAGAAATAGAGAACATGAAAGATCTATTGAGAACAATTTGCAAAATACAGGTTTAGATAAACTTGTTTATGAACACACACATAATTTTGATTTGATATTAATAAAGTTATTATTCTTGAATGTGAACCAAATTTATGCAAACGCCTTCTTCTAGAAATGATACATATTCAACGTGACAATAATACTGTTAATTTTAGAACACACATTCAAGGTCTCAGCAAATTTAGAATAAACTTATCTCCAATATTCGATTTCCAAAATAGAAGTAAAATTTTAACTTGATTTCAATTTCACGCGGTCTTTTTTAGTTACGCATATATAACGATGTATAACCTAACCTCTAAATTAACTATTAGTGAGTTAGTATCATTGTAACTATTGTGATCAAAGAACTTGACGAAAAATTCGTCATCAGTAAAAAGCAAGATGTAATAAAAAACAATATAATCTCAAGGATGTTTTCCTGTAAGTTCATAATAACTTTTATACAAATACTAACTAAAAAATTTCAAAATTAATAACCTAACTCTTTCATAAATAATTTCTGTTTCAGATGAGATTTTTTAGCTTATATCGTGAATGATATGTTTTTAATTTTTTAAATTTTCAAACTAATTTAAATTTTAAAATGCATATTCTGGGTATTTAACTCCTTTACATATA
>NC_046665.1:85419460-85449630 GCF_010883055.1 Belonocnema kinseyi | reverse complement strand
TTTATCCGAACAAGAGCAATGATACCAAAAAACTTAATTGCAATTTCAACGTAGTCTTCAGCGATTTTTCTTTTATCTCTATAGTAAGTAAACATCAACGACTAATAAGCACATACTAATTAAATAGTTTCTATTTTATTCCTTAACGTACATATTTCCTTTTAGAATAAGCCTTGAAAAGGAGCTGAAAATCAGGCTGAAACATGTCGGCACAACATTTTTTATAATAGAAAAAAGTTTTTTTAACACCAAAAGAGCGGAATAGGCCTCAAAAAACTGGATTTATCACTTACCGCAAAAATACATACATATAAAAGAAAATGTGTAGAAATATTTCAATTAAATTTTTCTACCTGCATCTCTTTATACAAAAGAAAGCTGCATACAAAAATAAAATTAAAAATAAAATTCTTTCTATGTTTAAAACTTTTTGACAAAAGGCAAATACCTATTTATTTAATTTTATTCGAATAAAAATAGAGTTTGGAATTTGACAAAGGAGAATCCAAAAAAAATGAACCTGGAAAAAGGGGACATCTGAAAACGGAGAATCTAAAAAACAGGGGGAATCTGAAAAACGTGGTATCTTTAAAAAGTTGAATCTGAAAAACGGAGGAATCCGAAAGCGAGGGAATCTAGAAAACGGATAAATCTGAAAAACTAGGGAAACCTGAAATGGGAAAATCTCAAAAAAGGGAATCTTAAAATGGAAAACACAGGGAAATACCAGACAGACTGTGAAGCCTATTATAAATAAATAGGAATATTGATTTATTGGACAAAAAGAAGTAAATGCTTCATTATCACACAATTCTTATTTTTAGTACACTAATATAACTATCTAAAAAATGTATAGAAACATTTCGATTAATTTTTTCTACCTGCATCTCTTCATACAAAAGAAAACTATATATAGAAATGAGGAATGTAATAAAGGGAAACCTGGAAAAGAGATAATCTGAAAAACGGGGGAAATCTAAAAAATGGGAGAATCTGAAAAACAGAAGAAATCCGAAAAAACTGAGGAATCTGAAAAAAATGAGGGAATCTGAAAAACGGGGAACTCAAGAAAATAGGGGACAGACTGTGAAGCCTGCGATAAATAAATAGAAATTTAGATTTATTTGACAAAAAAGGAATAAAATGGGAGAATCTGAAAAACAGAAGAAATCTGAAAAAACTGAGGAATCTGAAAAAAATGTGGGAATCTAAAAAACGGGGAACTCAAGAAAATAGGGGACAGACTGTGAAGCCTGCGATAAATAAATAGAAATTTAGATTTATTTGACAAAAAAGGAATAAAGTGTTATATTTTCACACACTTCTTATTCTTAGTAGACTAATATAACTATTTAAAAAAATGTATAGAAATATTTCGATTAATTTTTTCTAACTGCATATCTTCATACAAAAGAAAGCTACATACAGAAATAAATTAAAAAATAAAATTCTTTTTGCAGTTAAGAACTTTTTGAAAAAAATTAGAGACCTATTTATTTAGTTTTAATTTATAGAACATCGAATTTCAAATCTGAAAAAAGGGAATCTAACAAATGGAAACCTGGAAAGGGGGGAATATAAAAAACAGAGGTATATGGAAAAAGGGAATCTAAAAAAGGGGGAAATATAAAATCGAGAAACCTGCAAAGGAGAAATCTCAAAAAAAAAAACGCAGGGAAATAGGTAACACACAGTGAAACCTGCGATAATATCATTATTCACCTCTGACGTCAAATTTTTGCTCCCTCTGATGTCACCATGCTTGAAAAGCACTATTTTAGCCCCGCTTTACGGGAATCGGAAAGTTCGAAAATCATGCATGAGGTATAAAAAAGCTATTTTATTTTTCAGCTCCATTCCCTCGCACTTTGCACCCCCCATTGATCCTAGAACCAGACCAAGTCAAACGACTTGTCCTCACCGACAAGGAGAAGTGGTGATAACGGTGCCTACACACTCAGAAGATGATTCCAAACACGAGGATTCTTGCGTGTTTGGGATATCCGGTTTACCTCAGAGCTCAACCGAATCCGCTGGTGAGTATATCCGGATTACTTAAATCTTTACTGAAAATTCCTAGTCATCTTCCTACCTATCCTAAAGAAATCTGCCAAATTTATAGGAAAAGGAATTTGTAGTGGTTTTAAAATTCTTTCCCAAATTCGAGCAAGAATGCGTTTCGTAGTGTGTATGTTGGTCTTTTCATCAGACTTTTTTTATTGAACATTCAGACTAAACAAAATACTCATCGAATCGCTGATTACACAGGATTTTTATGTCTTAAAATCGAGTCCATTTTTCAAATACAGTAAAGTCTCAATTACGCAGTTCCGCTATCTCCCACCACGGTCCTTGTACGCTCTACTCCGCGTCAGTGGCTAAAGAATTAAAAAGAGGCCCGAAGAGCGAGAGCACTCGTTGCACGGTGTGCCCACTCCCATAGAAAAGTGGTGAACGGATTATAGTAATTGCTACGTCCCCTAGGTGGCGCTCGTGTGAATTCAGAATTCGAAATGAACTTCAGCAGACGATAGAAGTTCTGTCGTCTGCTCACGTCTGCTTAAGTTCACTGTAGCTGCAAGAATTATAATTTTTTTGCGTGATGAATTTGGATTCACAATGAATTATCCAATTATTCAATTTTTGGTTTGTTTTATTGGTTATTATTATTCATGTATTTATTTCAGAATGAGAAGTCAACATAACCTACAAATTAAAGCGTGAGGGATGGGTAGTTGCTGTAGACAATAGTTCTTGCTACGTCCCCTAGGTGGCGCTGATCTCACATTTTGCTACATGTGCGTTACCCCAATAATTCGGTTTCTAATTGTATTGTATCAAATATGACTGAAAATAGTCATTTTTTAATTTTAAATGTCACGAAATCTTGGTGTATAAGAAAAATTTGTACAAAAGATTTGTTTTTAGGACATCAAAATCCTTCAGAGTCTCTTGTTCCAGTCTTTGGGTACAAACGTTGTCAGTCTGTGTTATCTCATACTTTTGAAATTTTCTTGATAAACATAGATTAAGAACCAGGGTTCTAAAATTTTATAGACAACTAGGATTTACATTTTTTAAAGCATGTACGAATGTCTATGTGAATTTTCAGCTGCGTCTGACAACCGTTCCTCGTCCTCATCGTTGTAGTGAAAAAAAGTACGCAGTAAGTCATGCTGAATGGACCCTTTTTATTTGAATGTGAACCAACAAATGTGAAAATTCACTTCATGAGATTCATTCCTAAAATGTTTATCTTTCTTCAGCATATAAAATATCCAAATTAGTTCCGACTTTTTGTTGCACGATTTTATATTAGCCATTAGGGAAGTAGACGAGCAAGCTTAGTTTCAATCCCAGATTCCTACCTCATCGACATTTAAATAGTTCCAAAGCGAAAGTGGTTCGGATCCGTGCTAAGTTTTCAAAATGTTCTGGATGGCGACACAATATTGCGCAATTGTAGAAAAATAATTTGCGTAAACAACTTCAAGATTATTTATGATCTGAATGAAGTATTGCGCCTAAACACTTTCAAGGTCATATTTTTATTTTTCCTCGCTAGAGTATATCCTTGAAAGTTTTGGAATGCGAATGCTTAATATAGATAATAAATAATAGCCTTGACATTCTTTACACAATTTCGTCTCTTACAATTGCGCAATATTATTTTGAAGCGCCATTCAAAACATTCAAAAATCTTAGCACGGACACGAACCACTTTATATGTAAAACGGTCTCGATGTCGGTAAGATAGGAGTCTTGGATAGAAACGCAGCTTGCTCATATATTCAAGACGGGTCAAAAATAGCACTTTTTTAGTTCGAGATATCATATAGAAAATTTGCCTTTTAGGATAGCAAAAAATATATTATTTTTCATTTCTGTTTTGTGATTATTAAAACCAAGCACAACGCTCTAAAAGGTAAAGAAAACGCTAAAGATCCAAACGCTAAATAATTTGCACGTATAAATTGAAAGCTTTTAACACTTTTCAATCGAAAAAATTTGTTTAGAACCATTAGGAATTTTCTTTAAGCAGGACTCTTTTTGAATTACAAGCTAAATTATTTTTATTTCAAGTCGTTTAAAAATAATAATAGTTCAATTATAACTTACACATCGAAATTCAGCACTGTGACTTGCAAATTAAAATTTCTTAAATTTCAAAAATTACAATCTTAACTTTCAATGTTTAAATTTTAGCACTCTGAAATGTTAACGATTCAAGGCTATCTAATTCGAAACATTCAATGTTGCTAAATATTTCTAAAAAACTTTTCTTTTTTTAAATAAAAAACTTTCAAATTCAAGGTGTTAACAATGAAATATTTTAGATTGAAACAATATTTTAATGCGTTTTAAAATTGAATAAAAACGTTTAATTACGAATCTACTAATTTTAAGGACATTTAAAATTGAAAATAGTTTCTAAAGTTTCGGTCAGACGTTCGCATTTTTTTAGCTACTAAGGGTTTCAAATTTAAATAGATAATTTTTTAGCGTTCAAATCTTTAAATTGTTTAATTTTAAACAGTTTCAAAATCGTCATGCAAAATTAATTATTTTTTAATTTATTACGCTTTTGATTTTTGATTATTTAGGTTTTGAAAACTGTATTTCAAGATTCTTTAAATTGAAAATGTAGGAAGTCTGTAGCCTGAATGATTTCATAATTTAAAAAGTTAACCATTAAACTTAATATTGAAGAAAAGTACAAAAATAAATTCACTGTTATTTTCCGGTCCAGCGACCACCTTTATAATCGTACAAAATTCTAAGAAATCTTTTTGAATTCCTCAATATTTTTTGAAATACACTTTATTCTTTAAAATCAGACCATTAAAATTGGATTCAATTTCATTTACGCCCCAAACTTCTCTGTGTGAAAGAGCTGAGCTGCGTTCGTTAGCTAACTTCACAGTAGCTCTAATGCGCTCCGTGTTTATACAGTTGCGCTTTATTGCATTCTGACCAACAATTTCTTGTTATTTAATAATGGAGTTATTTCATATCCCAATAGGAAAATTTTTTAAATGGTATCATTGTAATCTAAAAAATGGCTATTTTCGACCCAACCTTTTTTATATTCAGCAGAAATAGGAAAACGCTGTTCCTACACAAAAATATATTGTGCAAAAAGCATACTGATTATATTTCCCTTATGCAAAATATTAAAAAACGCACAAAACATATTTTTTTACACAAAGTAGATATTTCCTGTACACAATGAAATAATTCTTCTATTTATTTTAATATTTTTCCTGCTCTATGAAAAATATTCTAGTTGAAGTTATTCAAAACAAAAATATTATACAGAAAAATTGTAACTCTAAAACTTATCCTACCCAAAATAGATTTCATATAAATATATATAATATAATAACATTATAAAGTATTCTATTTTTAGTTCAGAATTGTTCTAGTTTTATTGAAAATTCAACTACTGTTTGAAAGTTGAACTACTTTGATAAGAATTCATCTTTTTGGTTTGAATATTGGACCATTTTGTTGAAATTTTGTTTTTCGTTTTTCTTGTATGAAAACTAATTTTTCTAACTGAATACCAAACTATTCATTTTTTTGGTTCAAAATGGATCATTTTAGTTGAAAATTAATTGTTGTAACTTATTTCATTGATTAAAAACTCAGATCTTTGGTTGAAATCGTGACATTTTGTGGGAAATTTAATGTTTTTAGTTAAGCATTCAATGATTTTATTTAAAATTTACTATTATGTTGAAAAACGATAGTTTTGAGTTAAAAATTAAATTTTTGCATAAAAAATTGGACTTTTGGCTTTAAATTCAACTGTTTTGTTTAAAAAGTTATCTTTTTGGGTTTGAAAATCTAATATTTTTGCAGAAAATTCAGCTGTTTTGTAAACATGAATGAACCTTTGGTGGAAAATTCAACTGTTTTGTACATATTTCACCTTTTTGGTTTGAAAATTGAACAATTTAGTGGAACATTTTTTCTTTCTTGTATGCAAATTTTTGTATTGAAAATTCGTATGTTCTCCTTAAATTTGACCTAATTTGGTTTAAAATTAAAATCATTTTTATGTTAAAATATCAACTATTAAATTTTTTTTGAATACAGCTGTTTTTAATTAAAGATTAAGTTTCTTCTTGGATGAAATATCAACGTTTATATTTTTGCTTGAGAATTTCCCTTTTTTATTGAAAATCCAAGTACTTGATTGAACTCTTTTATTACAAATGTTTGGGTTAAAAATAGGACTATTTTTCTTTGAAATTTTTATTTTTGTTCGAAAATTTATTTTTTTAACTAAAAATTTAACTATACCATTTTTAGTTAAAAAATTATCTTTTTAATTTGAAAATATCAATTTTTTGTTGAAAATTGATCTTTTTAGTTGAAAATTGATTTATTAATTTAAAAATATATTTTCATAGGTTAAAAATTCAACTACGTTGTTTCAATTGTAATAATGATGTTTAACATTTATTTTCTACCTAACTATTGAATTTCCTACTAAACTGTTGAATTTACTAATCAACCAGACAAGTTTTCTAAAGAAAGTTAAAATTTAATGTTTTGAGAATATTTTCTGAATAGAATCATAATTATTCATTTCTGTATAGAATACGTTCAATCTTTGTAGAAAAAATTATGTATAGGGAAATGATACAATCAGTATACTTTGCAAAGAGATGTAGGTCGTGGAGATGAAGGTCAAATAAACAACGAATAATTATAAATTGAGACGTTTCGGTCACCGTTTTGGACCCTTATCAGTCAGAAAAAAATTTCTTTAGTCTGTAAAAAAAGTTACAATTAATAAAGAAATTTGTTAAAAAATTAAAATATAGTTTTGCATGGAAGGAGAATGGTTGTCTCATAAAGTGAGGCCCTCAATTTTAAAACGTGTGAAGAACGAATTAATCATAACAAAAAGACAATGAATAATAACGTTGTAACTCAAACAGAAAAACAGAAGGTCAACAAACAAAACATAAAATATAGTAAAAATACAGAACATACCTGGTAATAAAACTTTAAAAATTCAATCTAAAAATTGATGAAGCGGAATATCTGTAAATTTAGAAATCTCAGACCATCTTTGAGCTACTCAGTCAAGAACATCAGGTGTAGGAATGTTATTGAACATAGAAGCTACATCCAAAGAAACTAATATGTAATCACAAGGGATGCGGCATAGTTTGATCTTTTGAACAAAGGATAAGCTATCAGTTACATGTGACTCATTTACTCCTATTATATTGTTTGAAATTTTTGATAACAAAGATTAAATTTAAATAAAAGGTCGAGACTAAATGTACAACATTATTATCACGTGGAATCTTGAACATTACATCAAAATATGGGGATTCTTCCAAATGGTTTCCTTTTTCTTAATGCAAGTTTAATCGTTGTTTCTTTGATTTATCGATTAACATATTAAATTTAGAAATCAATGACATTCATTTCGTTATAGATCACAATGCTTTTAGGTTGAATCAAATTGAAAATATTGCTCAGAATATTATCCCTTTCAAATACTACAAAAATTCTTTGCACTTCAAAATTCTAAATATGAAAGAATGTTCCAATGTAAAAAAACTACTTCTATAAAAAATTATGTCATCTTCGTGATTCTAAATCTCGCTCTATTAAAGTCAATAGTAATAGGAATTGGTTTTTAAACCTCAATAATTGCAGCATTCCTCAAGACGTAAGTGATTTACTGTCAAGAGGACCTAAGTTTTCTTCTAGTATTAATAACATCGATTACCTAAATGTTCACAATATTATTGCGTCTATTCAAACTGGTATTTTTAATATAGATGGCGAATCTCAAATTTCATTTAGAAATCAATGTTCTAAAATTATTATTGATCATGTGTCCTCTTCAAGACACAAAAATCGACTCAAATTGGAACATTTACCTGATTCCAATGTGATACGTAAATTCAAGCTAAGAAACCCAGATGTGTTGTTTACTAATTCTGACAAAGGCAATGTTACCGCTGCTATTTCAAAAACTGATGATATCAAAAAAATGTCTGATATTCTAAATGATAGAAAGCTTTATTCTTTATCCAAATTTGAATACACTGCAACTCTACAGGACCAAAATAATAAGCTGATCTCTACTTTAGAATTTAATAACTTAATTTCTTCCTACCAAGCTAAAGAACTAAAAACTTACTCAGCCATCTGCTCAAGGGCCTAGGATCTTCCAAAAATTCATAAACCTGATATTCCTTTAAGACTAATTGTTTCAACTATAAATGGCCCTTTATATAAATTATATGCTTTCTTATCCAAAATTTTAAACAATATTATGGCAAGGTATGCTCTGTATTTTTACTATATTTTATGTTTTCTTCGTTGACCTTCTGTTTTTCTGCTTGAGTTACAACGTTATTATTCATTATATTTTTGTCATTATTAATTTGTTCTTCACACGTTTTAAAATTGAGGGCCTCACTTTATGAGACAACCCTTCTCCTTCCATGCAAAACTATATTTTAATTTTTTTAGCAAATTTCTTTATTAACAGTAACCTTTTTTACAGACTAAATAAATATTTTTCTAACTGATGAGGGTCCAAAACGGTGACCGAAACGTCTCAATTTAAAATTATTTGTTGTTTATTTGACCTTCATCTCCACGACTTACTCCTCTTTGCATTAAATAAAAGGTCCACACTTGAAGTAGAAAATCAATATACTTTCATACAATATATTTTTGTAGGAATGGATGCTACTTATTAGTGGAAATGAACAAGTAATTAAGAACCATCAGTATTGAAGAAATTATAAAAATAAAATTTGATTTGTAAAATTTTTCCTTTCAATCTAACAGTATATAATACATTTCACGTGTCGCTATAAATTTTTATGATTTTCCTGAAGGATCATTAATTTTTCTCTCCTCGCACATCGACTACTTCGTTGAGGATATCTGACTTTCAAATTCTCTCTCGAATCCAAAGTATCGGAAGCAGAAATATTACATTGACACGTATTGTATTCAAATAAATTCTACAGCTGAAATAAATTATTCATCGCAGTAAAAATTCATCACAAAAGAGGACTTCTTTATTATTGCAAGTCAGATGATTATTTACGCGAATCTTATTATCTACAAGCTTTCTGGGCTGCTTCGCATAGAGTCTGAAAGTCTAAAAAACTGAATGAATTTAAGGAATTTTAAAAATACGTAATTAAAAAATAATAATAAATCAAAATGTACAAGAAGTGGTCTCGATGATATAAAAATTACTCTGGAAAATCTGTAAAATGCAGAGAATTGTGAAATTAGAATTCTGTAGCAAGCCTGGTAATAAGTAGATCTCCCTTTCATAACTGCACAAACTACACATTCCATGAATGTTCACAGCTAGATTCACATAGTCTTTGGACGAGTATTAATTTAATCCAAATGAAAGTCCATTAATTATGTAAGAATTATTTTCTAAATTTTATAGTTGATTTTTATAGCCCCCCCCCCCCTTGGCGAGGATTCTTAAGAGTTTTTTTACCCCCTCTCCCTCTTCTTACGTAAAATTTTATATTTCTTACACCATAAATTAAAATTGTAGGGTAGAGTGGTCCTAAGTCGGCACAGTAAGAGTTATTATCTAAAATAGAGGGTAAACAGGGTTTAATGAAGCTTAATGTCTTTGGTCATGTAGCACAATCCTTTATCTACAATTCGATGTCATTTGGAACCCCCTGGTCGTGAGTCAGCACATAATTTTTATACTTAAATGCCTGAAAAAGGGCTGGTTTTGTAAGCTTTAGGAGGAAATGGACCAATTTAAACCATTTAACATAAAAAAAACATGTAGAATATTGACAATAAAAAAACACACAATATAACAGACACCTACCACAGACAAGCTATATGCAGTTAAAACACAACCAAACTAAAAAAAAACAAGAGACGAGTGACATGGAATTAAATCACAAAAATAAATAAAATGAAACACGAATAACAACAAAAGCAACAAAAAAAGGTGCCGACTCAGGACTACCTGTTTGGTGTTCATTTAGGACCGCTAGGAATGTCTACACATTTCATGCTATTACGCACAAGAAACAAATCCGAATAAAAAAATCGACCTTATCAGGCGAAAGCAAATAAAACACAGAAACCAATGCACGTGATGGATCAATTATTTTAACTTTAAACGAGATTTAAAAAGATGTGAAAGATTTCCAGTGATATGAAAGAATTTTTACAGATTTAAAGGTATTTTAAGGCATTTAAAAGAATTACACAATTTTTACGGAATTTAATGAGATATTCAAAGCTTTCCAGGGGTTTCATAAATGTTGGTGGTTTTAAAAAGATTTCACAGGATTTTAAAAGATTTCGAGATATTTTTTAAAAAGTGACGACATTTCAAAGCAGTCTAACAAATTTGAAGAGAACAAAGTATTTTCATGAAAATTAAGGGATACCGTGGTATTTTTAAGTATTTCGAAGATTTAAAGATATTTGAACTGATTTCACGGGACTTGAAAATATTTTCAAGGATTTTAAAGAATTTTAGTGTTCAATTCAATTTATTTTACTAACATTAATTATATGCAAAAACGAAATACTTGACAGATGGCTGGATGCGAGACAAATAAGTAAATATTAGAAAAGAGCCAAGAGAAATGAAACGATCAAATCTGTAACAGCTAATCTACAAATCTGAATTTTCTTTCACATCTTGTATGATAAGTTTCGGGGTACTGGGCTTAGCTTCCTCATTTGAGATCGAAGTCTATCTATGTACTTCGTCAGATTAAGCATATGATCGGTGGACAAAGCTTCAAAGAATTCCTCTCATAATCGTAGCTGAGTTTTTTAAAGAAGTTTAGTTGTAGAACAATTCAAGTCTTTTGTTAAGGCTGTACGCAATCCTAACAAAACTAGTGAAAGAGTTTCAGTCCAACGTTGGTTTCTTTCACATGTTAGCGCAGTTTTCAAGGATCAATGAAATCATTCGATCATCCCATTCTATTCAGGATGATACGAAGCAGACCGTACATAATGGATTCCGAAAATTGTTCCTCAGCTTAATAGCAAATTCGATTTGAATTGAGTTCCTCAATAAATGGAGAGGACTTTAGGACATCTGACTCAAGAGATCCAGCCATTAATAAAAACTTCAGCAACAGTTTCAGAGGAAATGTTGGAAATTGGAATGGCTTCAAGCCACCTCGTGAATCGGTCGATGCATGTCGACGCATATGACCTACTGTCGCTACTATTTAATGACCTCACGAGGTTGATGCGCACTTGTCGGAATCGTCCTACTGAAACATAAATTTGTCCAATTGGAGATAATTTATGAAGAACAGTGTGCGATTTTTGACAAGCAAAACCAAAAAAGCAAAAGAGCAAACGAAAGTGTCTATCAAATGACGAGTTGCGCTAATTCCAGGATGTGAAAAGCCATGCACGTTGTAAAATCATTCTTTGTAGTGCATTTGCAATGAGAGGCCTCGTTTTCCCCGTTGAAACAACAGCCCAATTTTTAAAGCAGAGCTTGTGGAAGTAATTTGCAGCAGAATTAATTTCGTCATTGTATTCTTTTGTAAACTATTTTGGATTTCCTCATCCTTTTCTTGGTCTGTTGCTAGTTTTTCTTAAGTAAACAATGCTTGAGCACTTGAAATCATATCTACAGTTGGTGGAGATAATGTATCAGCTAATATATATTCAGGAGTTTTAATATAACGAATGTTATTGGTAAATTGTAGTATGGAATCAATATTTTATTTTTTTCTCAGTGAAGAATTTTCAAGGAAATTTCTAAAAGCTGAACGCTGAAAGAGGCGTTTGTGCTTCGTGTTGATTGTAAAATTGAATCCTTCTAAGAAGTATCGAAAGTTTTTTACTGTCAGATAAATTGCTAAATATTTATTATATATAATATTGCATGGAAGTTTTTCTATTCATGGTTGGAATTGGTTGATGGAGAACAATCTTTATTGATTTGATTTAGTGCTGCACCTGTAGCAACGTTCGAAGCATCATTCATCAAGATAAATCTAGAATTTTTAGAGATTAACTTTATAGATTTCTTGAAAATATGCCAGAATTTGTTACCCAGAGAAAATATCTTCGGTGTTTCGCTTGCTGCTATCAATTAAATTCCGTTGATCCTTGAGCTGGTTGAAGAATCAATCGTTTATTTTTTAGATCAGAGAGAAATCCGAAGCCGTGCAAGAAATCAGCACCAACAATAGGCTTTCGTGACATTAGCAATAATAAAAATCGATTGGAAACAGCTGCTGTATCAAAGAGAAAAGGTACCATTGATTTAATTTCTATGATGAAGAGGCGCTGTGAAATTTGGACGATCCCACTTTACGCCTGTAGTGGAATGCCTGGTCTTTTTCCGAAAAAGCAGTGCAAGGTCTTCCAAATTTTTCAGTGGAATCATCAAATTTTCGATGGTACCAGCAAAAAGACGAGGACTTAACAGAAAACACATAAGGGCAGCGATTTAGAATATTTTGTCGGGTACACAGAAAATCGCCGATCCTCCAATGTACACCGAAATCGGTGTTCAATAGAGTTGCAACAAATTTGAGCCACACAGGTTCATTCGGAGAATCTAGGGGAAAATCATCATTTAGACACTGTTTTTTCTCATCCAGTGCAACGTGAAGTGTCGTCTACAAACTGTAAGTCACCTGTCAAGATCATTTTGTCGATCGTTATTTGAGTGAAACAGATGTTAATAAGCAGGCAAGTTATAATAATAATTATCTAACGTTTTATTTACCTCCCATTTACCAGCGACTAAATAGTCTTGGAATAAAAATAGTACTTACCGTGATGTAATATTCAAATGTTAGGTTAGTCAAAACCTACTATATGACATTCAAACCACCAAAGCCGGGATGTACAAACTAAGTTGTGACCGTCTGCATTGAAATTGATGCCTGGTCGTTCGAACAAATTTCCACTAGATTTTCTGCGGAAGTTTAAAGGTATCTTAGATATCTAATCTTTCAGTGGCTAGTGTCATACATAAAAGATAAGGTAAATACAATTGTATAATAAAAACAGAAATTTTTTATTCGCGATAAGTAGGGATGTAAATTTGCATGAATCTTTAGCCTGATGAAAAGTTTCATGAAACATTGGGAGTTTCGTGAAACATTGCGATGTTTCAAATATAGCGGCGGGAACATTCAAACTGATAAGATGAAAGCCTATTAGGTATTTTCACTTCAATAAACAACTAACTTCACTTCGTAGATTTCTGAGGGGAAAATAAGGGACGAAATTTATGGGATTCAGTTCATTTTTGCCCTATTTTGCTAACGGCTTCGTAAAAGGTAATTTTTTCTATATAAGTGTAGTTAAAAAATAGTTTTTATTTTTTAATTACTATTCAATGAAATAATTAAATAATAATAATAATGATGATTAATTACAAATATATTACAGAAAGTTTTGTTCCATGCATTTGATGCATTTTATGATTTGATTTATTTTTCCGGTTTGTGCTGTGGACGAATGATGCCAATGTTGGCACTCTGAGATACTGCGCTTGCGTTCGGGCTGACCGCTCATTGGCCTCACTTGGCGCGCGACTCAAAATTACATTAAAAACAATTCTTGTAACTTAAGTAAATAGTTATTAAAATATCCACAAGGATATATACAAATTGTATAACTTTGATTTCAGGCAAAAAAATACACAACATATATTATATTAATAACAGTTTATTTTCAGTGAATTCCAAAGACCAAATTATATTTTACAAAAAATTTAATTTAAAAAGGAATTTCTTGGAAAAGTGCTTAAAAATAATTATTTATAAGTTTTTAATATTTTGTATGTATTTTTCTGGGAATTCATATAATTATATAACCTATAAATACATAAATTATCACGACTGCATTGTAGTTATGCTTTCTTTTTTTTTTTACTTCAAGCGTCGTTTTGTCACGTCTCAATCGAAAAGAACAATCTGAAATTTTGTTTTAGAATTATTCAAATATTATCACTATTATATTCTGCAATTGGCTTCTATATATCAAGCTGCTGAAACATCATATGGTATTTAAAAAAATGTATCTATTAACAAATATATTGAGAAATATTAGTCAGTCTTTCAAATTCAATGAAAATAAACTGTTATTCATCCAATATATGTGTTATAAACTGTTTTCTCGTCTTAAATCAAAAGTTAAACAATTTATAATTTAATTACAAGAATTGTTTTTCAATGTAATTTTCAATCGCGCTTCAAAGGGTAGACAACCAGCGCTCAGCCCTAACGCACGCATGAATGAAAATTATTATCATTTTATTATTGCATTAAATAGTCCCTAAAAAAGAAAAACTATTTTTCAATTGCACTTACACAGAAAAATTACTTTCTACGAAAATATTAGAAAAATAGAGCAAAAATTAACCGATTCCCATGCGTTTGGTCAATTTTTATCCCCTCAGTATTCAACGAAGTGAAGTGAGCTAGTGATTAGAGTGAAAATACCTTATTGTATATGTAGACGGTCATGACTTTTTCTATACATCGCGGCTTTAGTTTAAATGTCGACGGGCATGACTAACCTAACTTTTGGAAGTTGCATTAGGAAGTTATAATTTTATTATAAGTGACTGGTACGCCCTATTAAATGAAAGAAATTTGAAAATTAGGTAAATATTGTTTCAATTGGTTTCCTTATTAACAATTATTTCGGCCAATATCGCAAAGCGAATAGTTGCTTTGACAAGTATTCAGGTGGCTGACAGCGCGGTTTAGAACACCAGCGTTTTTCTGTGTAATTCTGCTAGTTGATCGAAATTAAGTATATCGTTTGAAGCTAGAACTTGAAAATTATTAAGCATACGTTGAACTAATAACTGCTTTAATAAGTCGTCAAAAAGCAGATTTTGATTGGTACCGATTAGTTGACGCATTCTACATAGAAGCCATTAGTGCCGTTGCTATCATCAAGCTTTTCTGCGGTCAAAAATTGTTGATTGAGTTTTTCTTGAGAAACTATGCTTTAACTTATAATTAAATTCTTTATAATTTCGTTTGATCGCTTACAACTATGCGGGTAGCAAATTGATCCTGGATCTGAGCAAACCAAATTCCTCGATCTGCTGGCCAAAAGCGTGGAAGTTTAAAGGATTCAGCCACGGCCTCACGAACATTCTTATTATTAACTGGATTTTAGAAGGATCATGTTCCATTTGTATTTTCGTTGCTCATTGCGAGGACTCGTCGTGGATCACAATTTCTTTGGGAAAGATTTCCAGAGATTTTAAGAGATTTCCAGGGATTTTAAAGGATTTGACGCATTACCGATGTATTTTCACGAACTTTGAAACTGAATTTTATTTGGGTTTTAAAAATTTCAGTGGATTTAAAGAGATTTTACGGGATTCCGAAGTATTTTAATAAAGTACAAAAGTTTTTAAGGGAATTTAAGAGATTTGAAGCGGTTTGGGCGATTTCACGAAATTTTATTGGCCTTTAAAAGATTGAAATATTTTATGGGATCTCAAGAAATTCCGAAAGATTTCCACGGATTTCTAATATTTTCAGATTTTCGAAGATTTAAAAGGATTTAAAGAGATTTCGCGGAATTTGCAAAAGATTCTCAAAGATTTCAAGAGATACCAAAGTATTTTCACGATTTTCAAAGTATATCAGGGAATTTAGTGGGATTTCAAAGATTTAAACGGATTTGTAGAAATTTTAAGGGATTTTAAAGGATTTGCAAAGAATTAAAAGGATTTTAAGCTATTTGAAGAGATGATCAAGTATTTTCACGATTTGCAAAGTGTATCAGGCGATTTCCATAGGATTTCGATTATTTTAACGGATTTGTAAAATTTTCAAGGGATTTTATAAGATTTGTAAAGATTCTAAGGATTTTAAAGGATTTCAAGAGATTTTAAGGAGTTTCAAAAGAGCTTCAAATAGTTCAAAGGCTTTCAAGGGATTTAAGGAGACACCAAAGTATTTTTACGAAATCAAAGTGTTGGATGGGATTTTCATGGGATTTTGGTTATTTCAATGGATTTTTAGTTTAAAGAATTTTAAACAAGATTAATGCATTTTGAGGGATTTGGAGATGTGTCAATGATTTCACTAAATTGAATAAAAGTTTAGAGAATTCGAAAGTGTGCTCACGAATTTGTAAGTTTTTTTAGAGATTTAAAAGGAATTTCCATGAATTTTAAAGGATTAAAAGAGATTTTTACGGGATTTTGAAGATTTTAAGCAATTTCAAGGATATAAAAATATTTCTCGAAAAATCGAAAAATTTTAAGCAATTCCCACATTTTTTAAAGGATTTCAAGGGATTTTTTGGGAGCCTAACCGTTTTAAAAGGGTTTCAAGAGTAGGTACCATACACATGGAATTCAAAGGATTTCAGAGAATTTTCACATGATTTAAAACCTTTTGAGGGAGTTTGAAAATTTTCAAAACAATTAACGGTATTTCACATGATTTTAAAAGTAATGCTTAATATTATATAATAACAAACTATATAAACACCACCCCCCCCCCTCCCCCGTAGTAAGGGTTCTTAACCATTTCCGAACCCCTTCCACTCGAAAAAGTCTTACGTAATTAATGGACGACCCCTAATGTAAGTTACATAATCAGGGTGGCCGTTTTAATCAAGGAATAAAATTCCTGTTCATTTGCTCATTTTTTCGATGCGCAAAAAAAATGTCACCCTCACTGAAAAAAACTCAATGAAAAAAACTGAAAAACGCCCTTTTCGATTTTCAACTATTCAGATTGGAGGCATTTCGAGATAAATACCGTTAAACATCAACAATTTTAATTTTGAACGTTTATAAATTGAATAGGTAAAAGATTTCTGATTTAAACATATAAATCTATACTATTATATTCAATATTCTAAAGTCTAATTTAAATAATGAATCCATATAAATATGAAACTTTTCATAATATTATATAATTTTCAGCGATTTTAAACCAGAAACATTTAAAATCGAACGATTTTTTTTCATCAACACTTCATAAATTAAAAGCTACATTATTTTATTTTTACTTGTTTCAAATGAATATAGATTCAATTTTTAGTCATAAATATAAGAATATGTTATATACTTTCAGAAAGCAAAGTTTGTTCGAATGGAACAATTAAAATGGTTACGTTCAAATTTTTGAATTAAAACTCTGAAATTTGAACGATTCAAGGTTTTCTATCTCAAATAATGAAGTTTCAAAATTTGCAGTTTTTAATATTTAATTTATAATATCTGATTTTCAAAGAATATTTTATATTGAAACAATATATGAATACGATTTGAAATATAATAAGGATATCTTGTAATCTAAGTTATCATTCAATTTTTAATACTCGAACTACAGTTCAATTTTTACGAATCAATTATCAGTTTATATTTGCAGCTCATCAGCTTGAAACATTTTTTATAACAAAATAATATCAAACGCTCTTAATTTTTAGTTATTCAATTATTCAAACTGCACTTTAAACTTCTGCAAATTGAAACTGTGCGACTAAAAATGAAGATCTAAAATGAAAAAGTTTTCAAGTAAAAGATTTTCAAATTGCGCATTTCAAACTGGATGATTTCATAATCGAAAAGATTAACAAAGGAACCTAATATTTAAAAAATTTAAATCGAACGCATCTTGCATTGCATAATATAACGTGATGTAGGAAATTTGTGATATTTTAAGAGATTGGAAAGATTTTCTTCTAAAAAGTAAAATTCCCGGTCTTTTTCCGGTTTCCCGGTCCAGTGGCCACCCTGATTCGGCCTATACAGCCTATATAGGGTCGATAAGGGGAAATATGATAACGGGAATAGTGTGATAAAAAGAAAATTTGTAAAAAAAAATATATTTATAAACTTTTTATGTTTCAACATCAAGATTATATCTGCTATTATTTATAGAAAAAAAATATCTATCATTAATTAGTACCTTCATCAATTATTTAAAAGAAAATTCAAATTCATAATTTTGTCTTACATTAAGCACCTCTTCTTGAATTTTTCTTAAGGAGGAAGGCAGGTGTTGAATGTCTGTAGTTTTTTTCGTAAATCTTAGATTTTTATCCCCTTTAATGATCAATCATGACAGTGTAATTAAAAATCAGACTCAGGGTAAGTGTTATATCTGTTCTTTTGTTTTTATTTTTTATTGTAAAACACGAAAAACTGTCAACTGTTCAAGATTATTTGAAGACGTTAATGAATCTCATTTTTGCAATACAAATGTAAGTACATAATAATAATTGGCAAATAAACTTTTTAATGTATACTTCTTCACAAACAGTTTTAAAGAAATTAGATATGAGAATTACTGGACGATTCATTGACAGTTAGATATCGATTGAAAGTATACAGTCCAAAGATACTTTTTGCAAAATTTGAAACAAGAATCTTCTTAAATATTTTAAATATCATTAATCGAAATGTAACTTCCTAATATCGTATGATACTTACCCCTATCGACCCTACCCATACATTATACAAGATCAGGTTTTTGTCTGAATAGAATTTGAATGGAAAATTGAGATATATTTTAGGTGAAACAATATCTAAATTTACCATTTTTTTGATATAGGTAACGAGCCGGATTTCTCGCCGCCCTCAGATGTCGAGGCTGAGTACGAGGATGAGGAAGAGGAAACTTTTTGTGAAAATATGGCCTTGCTCGGAACAACAAGGACTCAAATTATAGTGACCCCTAGTATGAGTCCGGGTCAGAGTGCAAGCGACCTAACTCTTGTTGAACAATCTAGAGATTTGGACTTTCACGACCCCCATTCCCGATCCTAGTCGTAAATCCCATAAATCCCGTAAATACATAGAGCTCTCGTGTCAATGCCTATTACGTATATCGCGAATGAATAGAATTCATGGTGCATTGATTGCTGTCTACTCGCTACGAACTATTCGTGATGTCTGATATTTGATATCTGATATCCAGTATCCACGCTTCCACCATTACAGCCTTTTCTCATGCACTCATCACGTATGGCTCACCACTAGGCTGGTTCAAAAAAAATCAAATTTTTTAAATTTACTGTGAACAGTAATAAGGAAGTAATTACTGTATAAATTTGAGGCTAATCGTATGATCAAAAATAAGGAAAATAGAAAAAATAATATGTTTTTTTATCATATTTACAAATAGAGTAATATTCTTCATGTAGATCTGTACAATTTTCTCCAAACTCAATATTTTGAAAGTTATTATTTGTTTAAAGGGTACTTCATTATATATTATCTGCTTATTGCGCTAAGAGCTGCTTTAGAAATTATTCCTGCTGCAGAAGTTTTGTTCGATACCTGATGACACGTATGTTATAAAAAAACAAATATATGACATTCAACAATACAAAAAATATTATGTTTCATACATTATTGTTTAGTATTACTTAAACATATAATATATTGATATATTGATAAAATATTGATTTTAGAGCAAATTGCATATGGTTAAAATTGTGCAAATTTACGATAGGAATACGACTATTGACAAATTTGATGAAGAAAAATGTATTTAATGTGTTTTTCGTATTTTCGGTCAAATGTTACGATAATTGCTCTTTATAAAATATCTCAAATTATAAAGCAAACCAAGACCAATTCGAAAAACGTAATCTTGTTTCAGGATAAAGAACAAAATATCAAGATGAACAGTAACTTTCTAGAGTTTATGTTTTTTGTAACAATCAGGAACACGGATTCCAAAAATAAAACAGTGTCATTAGGAAGATAAATGGAAATGGATGGTCTCACTAAAAATTATATGAAATTGTAAGCCCAGATCAAAAAATCGGTTATAGAATTATTCTACACCCCTGGCCTCTTGCGTTTAAGTAACGTTTTGAGCCGAAATAATTTTACAAATGCCTTTGTAAAATGAAGTTCGAATCCCATTGGGATTCTGCATAAAATATACTTCTAAAGTACCCATTTTCCCTAAAAATTTATGTGGGATTTGGGCCTTATAATTTTGGGGCTTATGGGTTTGAATTTTCAAATAGAATTGTAAATATTTAAATGGAATAGTTGCATTTTAAACCCGAAAGGTGCAGTTTTAACTGACATTATAGACCTTTAAATAGAATAATTATTTTTTTTTACCAAAAAGAATCATTTTCAACCAAGAAGATTAATTTCTACCACAAAAGACGAATTGTAAACTGAAAAAAAATTTTAACTGAAATTATAAAATATTCAACTAGGATTATAGTAACATTTTCAATTTAAAAAATATATAATTTTCAACAACTAAATCCAAAGAAAGAACTAGTTTTCAATCAGAAATGAATTTTCAATCAGAACAATGAATCTTCGACTTGAATTTTCAACCGAAAAGAAGAATTTTTAACTATAAGATAAAGTTATAAAAAAAGATAGTTTCCTATCCAAAAATGTCAATTTGTAGCAAAATACGCGAATTTGCAATAAAAATGTTGAATTTTCAAATAAAGAAAACATACATCCAAATTTTAAAATTTTGAACTATAAAAGTTCAATTTCCGAAAATAGAACAGTTAAATTTTCATTTACAGAAACGAATTTTTAACTAAATTGATGAGTTTTCAATTACTTTGATGAATCTTCAACCGAAAAAATTAATTTGTAACAAAAGAGTTTATCTTTTAACCAAATAGTTGAAGTTTTTACTAATAAAGAAATCCACGACAGTTTTCACATAAAACTAATACCTTCTCATTATGCTGAGAATGTAAAAAGATGAATTCGCTTCGAACAGTGTAAATGAAATTTCTTTTATAATTCAGAAATATTTCTTCTTTGAAACACTACTTCTACTCTAAAAACTGATCGAAGTACTTTCTAAAACTGAGAAGAGGGAACTCTCAATTTATGACGAATTCTGACTTGGAGGCGGGATTTTTTTAATTACTTTCTTCTAAATCCGAATTATAATTCTTTAAAAAAATTCCCGTTCCTTGCAAAAAATCCCCTGTTCCAAAATAAAGATACTCATCTGCCGTGCAACTGTAAATAAAGTAGAAATCGCTGTCCTAAATTGACCAAAATTATTAAAATAATGAAAACTTAGATTTTGCTATGATTAGAAGTAAATTCCCGATCAATAAATTTATATTCCTTTTTCCCTATTTTATCTTTAAAAATTTGTTAGGAAAAGTTGGTACTTTAGAAATCGGGTAGTTATTTGATCCGGGCTCTCGATTAGTAAAATTTTCTATTGGAAGTAATAGAAGTTTAGGGGTCCTTAAGCGACATAAATTAGAAATACTTTTAAAATAAAAAACAATACTGGAATTCTAAAAATGTAAACAAAACTTTATCAACGACCTTCAAACGCTTTTGATTTAAAAAAAATCTTATTTATCCATTTTAAGAAAAATAATAATTTGAATGTTTATCAAATCTTGATTTGAGTTCTTCAAACTTTAAAACTATCAAAATTGGAAGACTTAATATATTCAAAATAAAAATTTGTAATATTCTAATATTGAATGCTTGAAATTTTAAGACACCATTGTAAAAAGTCTTATGTGATATTCATTAATTTATTTTTAATTAAACGGAAAGTTTAGCGTACATTGAATACTTCTCTTTCCGAAATATATCTTATAGAAATTAGTTTAAAAATTAAGTTAAAATTGTTCAATTGTTATACTTTAATTGTGAAATTGCGATGCAAAAAGCAGAAAGAGGCTGTCATTAAACCAAATATAAAATTCACGTATAGTGAACATCAATTTTATTTTAAACACAAGTAAATTTTAAATTGTACTGTACATTGAATTAATATTTAAGTTATCGATACGAAAGTTTTCTTTGAAATAAATAATTAAAATAAAAGTAAACCAAATCTTAGTTTATCCAAAAGAGAAAATTTTTTCTCTGGACGTAAGAAAATTGGATTCAAAAAACGAAGTCAAACATAAATATCTTTACCTATTATAATTGCTAGGATATCGGCCGATAGTATTTAACTACGAATTACGAAAACACCAATTAAATTTACTGTTGCCTCGCGACTCGTAGAAAATTAAATATCTCAAAGGAATTTGATTGCGTTTCGTATTTTTTTCTCTGCTGTAAGACCGACGCCAGACCAGAAGATATTTCTATAACAATTAACATTTTCAAGGTGTCATCGCTCATTTATTTATCACCCCAAGAAAAAAATCTTATTGCAAGCCTTAGCTATTCTGGTACTGAACTTTGAAAATTAGAAACAAATTATAAGAATAAGGAAGCGGATAAGAGCCACTGTGAAGGTAGCTGATGAACGCAACTCGGCTCTCGCATATGAGATCCGAGCTGCGTTGGTCAAATAACTTCACAGTGGCTCTTATCCACTGCCTGATAATAAAAAAATATGAATAAGTAGTATCTATAACAAATTGTATATAATCATATAAATATACTTTAATTACTAATTTGCTTTTCTTAGTTTAGTCTGAAACTAATTTTTCAATGGGGTGATAAAAAAATTGAGAATTGAAAGGCAGAACAAAAATTACACAATAAAAATTAACTTAGGGCACAAAAAAGACGCTTATATTACATTTATATAACGTTGCGATAAACATACATTATATATTGTAGCCTACCTACGTATATACCTACTGTTCTTATAATAATAAGATATTCGTATATGACATATTATGCGATACGAGTCAAGTAGAGAGTATTATACTGTGCACGGCGCTTCCATTAAAAAAGTCCTACCAAATTTAGAATATTGCTCTTAATTTTTGGTAGAAAAAAAATGGGATCCGAAATTATGAACGAATGAAACGTTTTTGTGCACCACGTTCGCAAAGACCTAAAAAACGACCTATTCGGGTGGCCGAAAAACTTCTTTTTCGAAATGACCTGACTTACCCAGAGTTTACCATGATTAATTTTTCAATTTTGCTGCCCAATTTTTCATTTTTCGTTCCTAAATTTTCATTTTTCCTGCCAAAGTTTTCATTTTCCCTGGCGATTACAATTTAAAGTCAACAATTCTGATCTTTTAACATTTTTAATATGAATCCTTTATGGATGAAATAAAACAATTCTGGATGGACTAGTACCGAAAATTTGTGAAGACTAGCCAAGATATTGAAAAATATTTGCCTGTTCATTCCGAATTTTGGGATGACGAGACACTGCGAAATTTTTAATTTACTGTTTTCTTTACAAAACTGCCACAGCCTAATTTCATTTTTTGTAATTAAAAATTTAGAAAAACTTACTAATTTATAGTCCAAAGGTGACTAAAAGCGACTAATCTGTATTAATTATTTTACTAATGTTGTTTTAAATTGAAAAATAATTCGATTCATAAAACTTCAAAACAATTCAAGTTAAATTTGAAAGAATTCGATTGAATTGAAAACTTTAAGGAAATTCGGTCAAATTAATAGAAATTGAGGATTTCATTAAAAAATATATATTTAAGAAATTTTTTGAATGCAATAAGTTTGAAATAATTTGAGAAAAAAAATGAATTTTAAGGGAATTTAATGAAGTTTCTAAGAGCTTCAGATTAGTGTAAAATACTTAAAGATGAATTCATAAAAAATAAAAATAAAATCCATTTAATTATGTTCATTTGGAAAAATTCAAGTGAATTACATTTTTTTAATTAAAGAGAATTTCAAAAATTTAAAAAGAATTCAGGATGAATTAATACAAATTCAGGGTAAATTAAAAATAAATTCAAATTATCAAACAAACTCCAAAGAAATCCAATGAAATTTCTCAATTCTCGTGAATAAATACTTTGAAATTTATTAAAATATTATAAAATACCATAAAGTTAGATGAAACCTGATCATATTTTCTGAAATTCTGGAAAATGTATGAAAATACCTTAAAAACTTTTAAAATTCTTTAAAAATATTGAAATATCAAAATTTTGAATATACTAAAATCTTTCAAATTATTCGAAATCTTTCAAAATCCCTCAAAACTTCTAAAAGCTCTTAAAAATGCTTTGAAATCTTTTGAAATAGCGTAAAATATTTCGAAACCTTTAATAATTTTCGAAAACTCTGGAGATTTTGTTATAAGCTCATGTAAATTCTATTGAATTTTTAAGTATACCGTAACATCTCTCAAATTTCTTTAAATTATTAAAATCAAATGCAAATTTACCGGAATCTTTTAAAATGATCTAAAAGCTTTAAAATTTTATATTATCTATAGAAATGAATTAAAATATTTGAAAATTTTTCAAATTCTTTAAAATCCCTTCAAATTATTGTAATAAATTACAAGTTTTTTGGAATCTTTTTTAACCACCTACAAATTGCCAGGCTCTTTAAAATCTTTTGAAATTTCTTGAAACTTTTTATAGTTCTTGAAAATGCTTTGAAATATTTTTAATTAGCCAAAAATATTTCAGGTTCTTGAAAATTCCTTTAAATTACTAAAATCAATTAAAAATTCCTTACAATCTTCTAAAATGCCCTAAAATATTTTAAATCTTTTTAAATCATTCGAAATCCTTTGAAATTTTTAAAAGATCTTGAAAATTCTTTGGAATTTATTTAAATGTTCAATCAATCTTTCAAATCTTTTAGCATCTCTATAAATTATTGAAATCTATTAAAAATTCCTTAGAATCTTTTGAAATACCCAAAAATATTTTAAATTTTTCGAAATTCTTTTAAACTTTTCAAAGCTTTTGAAAATTTATTGTTATTTTTAAAAAAAACCTGAAATATTTAAATATCTTTTAAAATAATTCAAATTTTTGAAAATGAAACATCATTTTTCATTTTCCTAGGAAGCTTAAGAAAAAATTGGTCTCCTTTTGAAACCTTTTACAATTCTTAAACACCTTTGTTTTTTTCCGAAATCCGCAAAAATATACATTTTGTTTCAAATTAATTGAAATCACTTCAAGTTTTAAGTTAATTTTGAATCTTTTCAAACAGTTAAATTTGTTAAATTTTTGAAAGAATAGAGAAAAATTAATAAATATGTATAGATCTGAATTCAAAAGTATTTAATCCATGGGTTAATATTTTTTTATTTCTAAAGTTACTAAAAGTTACTAAAAATTACTAAAAGTGAGTGTGTGGCAGTCCTGATTATTCTTGAGAATTAATGAAAGTGCTTCTTACAAAAATTCCATGACTTTTACCATTTTATTTGAAAATCCCTGACTTCCCTGATTTTCCAGGTTTTTAATTACCTGCGGCCACCCTACCTATCTCTTCGTATATTGAATGTACAGATATAAATTGTAAATCTTTTTGTCGATCGTTAATTGTATAACATTCCATTCCTACGCATTATTAAATTATATGTTTGTAAAAAGGATACATTATGCTATATATTTTATTCTCAGGCAGTAGAATTTCGAAATATATTTATAATAAAATAAAGTGGATGCTTTTTGAGATTGCAACTTGAATGAAGAAAATTTATCATCCAAACTTAGAAATTAGTCAAATCGCTTTTCAATTGTAATGTAATCGAATTAGCGAACTTTCGATTTCTTGTTTAAAGATATTATAATTTTTGTTATTATTTGCATGGCGGTGGGTAGAAATAAAACTATTTCAACTAATTAATGCCGAAAAAATATGTATGATATATTACCTTAGATCGTAGCTCTTTGATTGATAAATTTATACCAGAATGAGAAATAAAATAAATCGAAAAGATTCACTAAGCATAAAATCGTATTCGTCCACAAAGCCGCTACACACTGGGGCAAAAGAAAATTTCGGTGGATAAATGCAAAAAAAAAAATTTTTAATGCACAGTTTTGGATTTTTGACAAAAATCTGTTCTAAAACTATCTAGAAATCATACCAGTAGGTAAAACTAATTTTAAAAAAGTATTATGACCATACAAACAATTTAATTAACAAAAATTATTTTTCTGTAATGGAAATATTTAGCTTATTAAATCCAGAGCATTAGTGAAAAATGTGGGAAAAAATTAATATTCTACTACCATTAATTGAATATGGATACTATTGGGAAGTTTTTAAAACATTTTTATAAATAAATTAACTTTTTGGATATTTTAAAGGAATAGGCTTGTTTTTTTACAAAATCAAATACAAATGTCCGATGACTCTTTCCTATGATGATTTCTTTACAAGTCAACTAAGAATGTCTTTCCGATAAATCTTTTCTATTATAATTTGCAAATTCTAAAGAATTATTGATTATTTAAATAATTTTCATAAGCAAATTCAGAATTTAACTATTTGTCAGTGCATTGGAAAAAGTGCTTTACAGAATTGACTAAAAATGTTTTTCTGATCACTCTTAGCTATAATGCTTTGTGAATTTATAAGAAGTGTTCATTATTTTAAAAATTTCCATAAGCAAATTAAGAGATGGCTATTTTTCCATAAATAAGCTCAATGTTTTAAAAGAATCCACCACGCTATTTTTGATCACTCTTTGCTATGATGCTTTGCAAGTTTACAAGAATGATTAAGTATTTAAACAATTTTGATCATCAAACTCAGCGATTGGCTATTATTTATTCGAATAGGTTCAATTTTTGTTAATAAAATCGACTGAGAA
The DNA here is from genome assembly GCF_010883055.1 of Belonocnema kinseyi. Lineage (NCBI taxonomy): Eukaryota > Metazoa > Arthropoda > Insecta > Hymenoptera > Cynipidae > Belonocnema > Belonocnema kinseyi. Next base: position 85,423,109 of record NC_046665.1, on the reverse strand, counting down.
TTTATTTTACATATTTTTCGCTATGATGTTTTTCAAATTGACAAGATTGTCAATTATTTAAAAAATAGTCATAAACAAATTCAGTTTTTGTATATTTTTCAAAGAATGCTCGTAATTTTTATTCACGAATCAGTTAAGAATACATTTACAATTATTCTTCGCTATGATACTTTTCAAGCTGACAACAATCCTTAAATGTTTAAAAAATATTCATTTCAAAAATGCAGAGTTTGGCTTTTCCAACGAATACGCTTAATTTATGTTTACGCAATCAACAAAGAATGTGTTTCCGATGAACTTTGATCATAAAAATGTTCTAGTTATAATAAATAGTTAAATAATTAATAATTGTTGTAAATTTTGAAGGAATCATAGCGAATATTTATCGAAAAGGCATTCTTAGTTGATTTTGTAAAAAAATTGAGACTGTTCGTTGAAAAATAGCCAAACTCTGAATTTATTTATTAAAATTGTTTAAATAATTATTAATTCTTATTAGTTTACAAATTATCATAGCAAAAAGTAATTGTAAGAATATTCTTACTTGATTCCGTACGAAATTAAGCCTATTCCTTGAAAAATATTCAAACTGTGAATTTTAAATAAAAACTCTGGATTTGAATGACCTAACATTACCAATCCAAAAAAAACTTTTGTTAATTTATTTGTTCATAACACAATAATCAATTTTTCTGAACATTTACGTCAACTAAAAATATTTATAAATAGTTTTAGCACAGATGAAAGACATCATTTAATCAATATGAGAATCTTAAAAAAAACGATACTTCTAAAAATTAAATCAAAAAAATAATTTGCGTTGACCCATAAAGTTTTAAAATTTCCCCTAAAAAATTTAAAATCTTTTGAAGCTCGAGAAATTACCATATTAAAAAAATGTACAGATTTATAATTTATTAATGAAGGTAGATTTATTTAAAATATTATAATTTAAATTTTAATTGTGTCATTTTTTTATTATTATTATTATATTTTTAAATATAAGTAAAGTGTTATCTATTAAAATTAATCAACAATTATTCAATTTCATTAAAATAATTCAAATCTATCAGTAACGTTAATAAAATTTTTGATACATTCACATTTGTTATATTGTTTCATTCTGAACTTTTTTATATCTGTATTTAAGAAAAATTTGATAATTTTGGAGCTTTTCTCAGAAAAATACCAATCTTTTATACAAAATTTATAAAATTAAGTATAAAATTATTTTTATGAACCCTTGACCGTAAAGTTGAAAAAAAATCAGTTATTTGAAAAAAAATAGATTCTTTTTGTATATATATTTTTTTTAATTTTGCAAACATTACCCTCTAAATTTCTTCCTTCTGGAGAAAAATACTGCAAGAAAAATGTATTTTAATTTTAAAAATATATCAACTGTTCTGCTAGGTTGTTTTAAGTCTGTAAATGAATGTTCTGATGTTTCAATTTTTAAAAAACATAAATTTAATTCTAAAAAGCGCAGCCGCCGAAAAAATGAAAATGAAAAATGATTTTTCATTTATTGTGAAATAATCCCTGAAATGTAGGACTTAGTCCTCAATAAATAACAAACACTTTTTATGGGCGGAAAAATTTGTTTGGCTTAAATTTATACTTGAAAAAATTCAAGCCTAGCGGAAACTCTAAAGAAATTGTTTTTAATAAAAAAATTATATCAATAATTTATAACAAAAAAAAAAGGAAATTATGGTATAGCATTTGCAAAATTAAAAATCACACCTTATTTCGGGCACCCTAGTATATGCCTAAAATTGATTAGCCCACAGACACTCGAGTAGAAACTTGTTTTGCCCCACTGTACGCCGGATTCGACTATAGTTCTAAATACTGCAAAAATTGTGACTGCGAAAACTATTATTGAAAAAAGTCGATCTATCCGCACAATTATAAAAAGAGATAAAGAATATCTGGAATAAAATAATTACAATAAGGCTTAACGTATTTATTAGCGAGAGACAACTTTCTTTCTCTTTTCTAAAGAGACAGTTTTGTTAAATTTGTTACAAAAATTTAAAAACGTGAAGAACAGTTCTTCAGCAGAGCTGTGAAATTAGACATTTTTCTCTCTTATCATATAAATAAAAAATAATTGCGTAAATACGTAAATAAAGATAGTAGGTGCAATACTAAAATGCGATAATCAGGGAGCGGATTAGAGCCACTGTGAAGTTAACTGATGAGCGCTGCTCGGCTCTCACGTACGGAGAGCCCCGGTTAGAGAGCCGAGCTGCGTTCGTCATGTATCTTTACCGTGGCTCGAATCCGCTCGCTCACGATAATTTTTCTGCATTTAAATTAGCTTCAGAGGGACCAGGGAAAAGCGTGTATAGCTAGTTTTTTCGCAGTGTAAGAAAATCTCAACCTGATTTTAGTAAATCTGAACTCCAAGGGATAGATTGGCATGATAAATAGGTTTAAGAATTTTCATGTGTGCGTATACATACACATCACTCATCGAAATCTACGAAATGTCAACCGTTTTTCACAAGTCGGCTTTTAACTTTATTATTAATTATTACTGAGCGTATTATATGCATTAGCAACGAAAATTTTAATAACGTTTAATAACTTCTTTATTCAGCAGATGATCGATAATGTGGAGGGTAAAAATTAAATTTATAAAAGTGCAGATTTCAGAAGTTTGTCAATGTCAGGTTGAAGCGATCTTGTGTAACTGTGTCAAACAATTGAAACGAAGGATTTGAAATCTGAAATAAATATATACATTTATTTTATAAATATTTTGAATTATTCTACATTTTCCTCATTCCTTTTTCATGAACGTAGGGAAATATATTCTTTTAAATCAAATTAATTTTTAGAAAACATATTGAATTTAATATAAAACGCTTAAGATATTAAGACAAAATATTTTGCATTTGTAATCAAATAGTTCAGTTTTTTACCTACAAAGGTAAATTTTCAACCAGGTGTATACATTTTCTAACGTGAAATATCAAACAATAAGACAATAAAGATATACCAACAATAGTTAAATATTGAACCAAATATTTAGATAAATCATCAAGCCAAAAAACGAACTTTTTTAGAAGATAGTTGAATTTTCTAACAAAAAAAAATAACTTTTAAAAATTAAGTTGGATTTTTAACAAAATAATTAAATTTTCTACAAAATAGATGAATTTTGAACAAAACACTTCAATTTCCAATACAATAGTTGGAATTTCTAAACAAATAGTTGAATTATTAACTTACAAAAAGGTATTTTCAACCAAATATTTCAATTTTCAACTAACAAGAATCTATAAAGATTTGATTTTAAATCAAAATCAGTTGCATTACAAACCAAAAAAGGTCAAATATCTACCAAAATACATGAATTTTCAAACAAAGAAAAAAGAATTTTTAGCCAAGAAAAATTTGCCAGTCAAGAAAGTAAAATCATTTCAAACAAATTATTAAATTTTTAACAAAATAGTGTAATTTTCAATCTGGAAGATTAATTTCTAGCTTGAAAAAATTAATTACAAAAAAATTAATTTAATCTACAATTATAAAATGAATTTTTGACAAAGCAGTCAAATTTTCAACTACTTAGTTTAATTAGTTTAACCAAGAAGATCAATTTTTAACTTGACATGATCAATTTTTATGAAAATAG
>NC_046665.1:85384419-85419360 GCF_010883055.1 Belonocnema kinseyi | reverse complement strand
ACTAAAACTTTTTAACCAAATAGTTTAATATTCAACAAAATAATTAAATTTCTAACAAAACTGTTGAAGTTTTAAACAAATAGTGAACTTTCTAACCTACAATTAAATGGTTGAATTTTCATCAAAAAAGGTCAATTTGAACTAAATACTTCATTTATAAGAAAAATGCTTACCACATAGTGAGTTTTTTAGCAAAATAGTTAGGGCTTCATCAAAATAAATAAATTTTCAAATAAAGAAGAAAAAATTTCCACCAAAATATATACGTTATAATGCTAAAAAGACGAATTTTGAACAAAGGAGCTTCAATTTTTAACAAAGAAAAATTTGCCAGTCAAAAAAAAAATCAAATTCAGCACAATTATTAAATTTTCATTAGTTCCATTTTTAACCCAAAATTATAAATGATTGATTATGAAAATAATTTCCAAACGAATAATTAAATTTTCCACAAAACTGTTTAATTTTCAGGTCAACTAAGACGAATTTTTACCAGAATAGTTCAACCTTCATCCAACAAAATTAAATTTTGAACAAAGTAGTAGTCCAACTTTCAACGAATTTTCAACAAAAAGTTAACTTCCAACATAATAGTTCAATTTTCATCTAAAAAATATCATTTCTCAACCGAACATAGAATATTTCAATATTCAGTTTAAAAAATCAACTTTTAACCGAACGAAATGAATTCTGCACAAAATAATTGAATCTTCAATTAAACATATGAATTTGTAACAAAGTAATTCAACTTACACAAAAGTAGTTAAATTTTCTTCAAGGCAGAAATAAATCTTCAACTAAAAAAATTTTTTTTTAAGTACAACTCTTAACCAATTAGTTTAATTTTCAACCAAATAGTTGAATTTTTAACTTAAAATAGTCAATTCTTAGCCAAAGTGGGAATAAGTAAATTTTTAATTGATAAAATTAATTTCCAACCCACAAGAAATCGAATTTTGAAGAAAAAAGTTAAATCTTTAATGAATAAAATGAATTTTTAACCCAAAAAATTCATATTTCAACCCAGGAGTTGAATTTTCGCAAAAAATGATGACTTTTCAACAAAGTATTTGAATACTCAACGACAAAATATTCATTTTCTACCAAAGGAAATTAATTTCCAACTATAGACATGACTTTTTAGGCTGAAAAGTCAAATGTCTTAGAAAAAGTTGACTTTAAAACAAGAAAAGATAAATTGCTTAACAAAAATGTAATTTTTTAACAAGAAAGGTAATTTTTCAACTAAATATATGAACCTTTAAATGAATTGCTGAATATTCAACAAAATAATTTGATTTTCCACGAAATGTTTGACATTTGAAACAAATGGTTGATGATTTATCAAACAATAGTGTATTTTCAACAAAATATTTACATTTTTAACCAGAAGCTGAAGACTAATTTTGTAGAAGACAGTCGAATTTTCAACTAACAAGAAAGATCAATTTTCCACTGAGAACTTTTCTACCAAAAAATATGTTTTGTCAATTCCATAGGTCAAGTTTTTTTATCAAATATTTTAATTCTCGACATAATAATTAAAGTTTTAACAAAATAATTGAATTTTTAAATAAATAGTTGAGTTTTTAATCCAAAGAAATGTATTTCGAATAAAATAGTTTAATTTTTATTGAAACTAATTAATTTTCAACCAAACTAGTTGTATCCTCAACTAAAACAGATGTATTTTTAACCAAAAAAGATCAAAATTGTACAAAATGATATGAATTTTCAAACAAAAGACTTGAATATTCAACCAAGAAAAATTTGTCAGTCAAGAAAAGAAAATGTCAACCAAATTATTTTGAATTTTCAAACTGAAAAGGAAAATTCTTTACAAAATAGTCAAATTTCCAACCCTAAATATACATTTTTAAACAAACAGTAGGCTTTTCAACTAAAAATTATAACATTCTAGCCAACATTGAAATAGTTAAACGTTTAAATTAAAAAATTAATTTTCAGCCAAGAATAAAACGAATTTTTAACAAAATAGTTCAATCTTCAATGGATGTAATGAATTTCTGACAAATTAATTCAAATTTTAACCAATTATTTTTACCCAAAAAGTTGACTTTTCAACAAAACAGTTGAAAATTCAACAAAATAATTAAATTTTCAACGAAATGAATTTTTCTAAAAAGGGTGACAAAAAAGGAAAAAAGTGGAAAAGTGGAAAAATCGAATAGGGAAATGAGCGTCAGAGTGTGACTATATACAAGAATATTTTAATTAGCAAACTCGTTTTTGAAAAACTTGAATTCCTTCCGGACATTTTTATAATTTCCTCTTTTACTTTTTAACAACTTTTTCGGTGCTTCTTTTACTGCAATACTGATTCCCTTTTTAGGGGCGCTATGTACAGCACCGCAGTAAGTACGGAGGGTAAAATAATACCACAATTCGAAAGAAGTCAAGACTGAAAACCCGAGAAAAAATCCAGCAATGCCTCCAAAGGAAACCGCAAGATCCACCCATCCAAAACTTATTTCGCGTTTATAAATCAAATGTGGCCAAGGATACAAACTTATATTTATCCGTGTATTCCAGTATCTTTCAACTAATTGCACATTATAATCAATATGATTACATGAAAGATAACAATTGCAATCTAATTTTGAAGACATTTTTCGAGCTGTGATCAAACAGGAATACCCTTCCGGTTTACATTCATCCTCTGGAGTCGGTGCTAAAAACCAAGGCAAGCAAGAGCAGAGTGATCTAATTTTGTTAATAAAGCAGTTTCTCTCACAATAGGAATAGGAAACGCTTTCATCGTCAAAAGTACATTGACGCTGATTGACTGATAAAAATCTTACATCCTTTTTGGTCATTGTTGTAATTGCATTGAATTGGATTAAAGACCCATTTATAAGCTCAAACGTCGGTTGATCAAATAATGGAAGTGTGGTGTCGTGTTCTCCAGTCAAGAAGAATCTTTAAATTATTTATCAAAATAGAAATTACAAAATGTTAGAAAAAATTAACAGAGGCACAAGGAATTAAGGTAAATAATATGGAACAAAATTAGTGTTGAATCAAGAAAATATGTCTCAGAAAAAGGTTTGTTTAAATGAAATAAGCATTTGTTTGACCCTGCATCAAAGATATAATTTGTTTAAGTAAAATAAAATTTGTTTGTGTTAAACAAGAGTGTGTTTTGATTGGGAAATGCTGTTTGAATTAATCTATTATTTCTTTGAATCAATCGAACTCAACTTCGAGAGGGTAATATTTAGCTAATGATAAGAAATAACAAGGATCACGATCATCGTACAAGTAAATATAGTGAACCAGCCCATGCAATTTGTAATCCACAACATTATTTTTAGGTTGTATTTTATCCCAAGTTCTCTCCCATTCTCTCAAAATCTTCCTTTATCTCATGACTTGTATGTTTTTGCATCTTCCATCATCAATTTCCTATAAATTTTCAATGAATTGTTTTTTTCACATTTATTTGCGTCAATCAAACATAGAAAAATATAGAAATATAGAGTATGTTTCCATTAAACAAAATTTTTTCTGAAGGATCGGTGTAAATACGGACGAAAGAATATTTTCATGATCCAAGGACATTAGTCTTCTCTCAAGCAAATGTACTTAATTAAAGAAAATAGTAAAGTTTATTAAATCTAGTATATTTTCTTTAGAAAGGAAATATTTTCTTAAATCAAGAAAATATTGTATCGTCCGTATTCGCATCTTTTCTTGATACAATGTTAATTATTTTTCTATGAAGAAACAAGAGCGCCTTACCTTAAGGGAAAGGTATGTGTTTCAAATCGCAATATTCTTTCAGTATCCTCTTTTTTTACAAATTTTCCTTCAAATTTGCAGCAGATTCCAGATGATGTGATAACCTTCTCTAACAAATCACGACCTGATAATCTGTTTGATAAAAATTATGATAAATAGAGACTTTACAGAACAAAATGATCTCAAAATAGGGGAATTCGAGTGATTGTTTAAGAAAGTAGGAAAATAAATTCTTTCAAATTAAATTAGATTTTAGGTACCATGTTGAACTCATTATAAAACGCTTAAGATTTCAAGTGGAGATGTACTGAATTTTCAAAAAAATATATGAATTTCAAAACATTATTACCAATAATAATTGACAACTGTTAGCAGTAGGAAGTTGTTTCTGTTCGCAGCATGATGCTGGTTAGTTATAGTTATAATTTTTTCTTTAACTTTTTATTCTATGAAAAATGTCCAAGTTGACTGCTTGGGTAATTTTTTGTAGGTAAGAATTTAAATTATATAAGTAGATATAAAAATAAGTGTTTTCGATTTTAAAATAATTATACAAATTCAATACTGTAAATTAAATTTTTCTCAATCAAACTGAGATTGTTTAAAATTAAGCAATCTTGAATTGACAGAAAACATATTGAAATATTGAAAATGTTTTGATTTTTAAATCTTTCCGAATTGTATCGCTTGAAAATAATTATTTCATACTTTAAACATAATTAAAACCAATGATTAGTTAAATAATTGATGTTGACTTCGATATTGAACTATGTTATAAATTAATATTAATATTATTTAACTATTATTTAATATTAACCAATATTAAACAATATTCAATTTCTCAAAATGAAACAATTTTGCAACCCAATAATGGACCATTCTTAAATTCGAAGCGTTTGAAATTGACAATTTTTGTATTTGAATTGTTCAAAAATGGTGCAATATTGAACAACAGCAAAAATTACGATTAGACCAAACTGTTACATTTAGAAGCAAAGTGTTGAACTTTATAGCAAATGTGACGAATTTTTAACAAAAAATAATTAATTATCAGCCAAACACTTGGATTTATAAACTAATAGTTGAATTTTTCATGGAAAAGGTGAGGGGCTAATCACTGAGAAATCTCTAATTGCTCTCCGGGAAATTTTAGGAGAACTCTTTGAGGAGCTCTTAGAAATTTTGGACATATTTCATGTAGCTGAAGTTGTGAACGTTCAAATGACCGAAATATTTTTCCCCATTTTTATTGTATCCATCAATATTGTTCCAACTACAATTTAAAATATGCATTATAATTCTGTTTTAATAACAAATGAATTCTAATATAAATTAACAAACATTTGAGCCCTTTTTATAGTTTACATAGTTATCAGTAAAAAATTTCATTCATTTGAACTTTCGGAACTTCAGGTACATAAATATTTCGCTAGGCGTGGAGCATTCACATCCCCAAGTATTCACACATTTACACGTTTGTGATGCACACGTTGCCTCGGGGAGTCGAACTAACGGCCGGCTCCATCCGAACGCCGCCGAGCTTATTCGAGTCTTATTTCTCCTCGAGAGTCACAATTTCGAGAATTTTTGAAAATCTGGGCAATCTTAGCAATCTCATAAAAATCTGAGCACTCGCTATGCGAATCCGATTGAGACTGTTACATTCATAATTTTAAGATTTCAAGATTTCGCAGTGAGTAGCCCCCAGGGCAAAGGCACGTTTTCTCAGAAAAAAAGTTGAAATCTCATCAAAATAGATAAATTTTTAACCAAATAGTTTAATTTTTAACATAAGAAGATTAATTTTTAATCAACATTTTCAAACACAAAATATGATTATAAGCCAAGCAGTTGCATTTACAAACTAAAAGTTTAATTTTCAAGGAAAAGGCACGATTTCTAGAAAAAAAATGGAATTCTCAACAAAATATTTTAATTTTGGACATGAAACGAAGAATTTGGATTCAAAAAAATTTAATTAAAAAAAACTTTAATTATTAACGAAACAATTGCATTTACAACCAAATCGTTCAATTTTCAAACAAAAGCCACGAATTTTCAACAAAATAGTTAAATTTTTAACAAAATTATTAATTTTCAACAAAATAATTAAATTGTGTACCAAATAGTGGAATTTTCTAACCAAATAGTTGAAGTTTCCACTCAAAAATATTAATTTTGAACAAAATAGGTAAATTTTCATATTCAAAAGTTTAATTTTTAACCAAAAATATTTTAATTTTTACCAAAAAATAGATAAACTCAATAAAAAATATAAATTCTTCAACAAAATCGTAATAATTGATATTTGACCCAAAAAATACGTATATTTAACAAAGTAGTTAAACCGTCAAACAAAACAGATTAATTTTCAATCAATCAATTGTTGAATATGCAAACCAAAAAAAAACAATTTTCTACAAAACTGTTACAAATGTAACCCAAAAATAAGAATTTTCAATATAAATGTTAAGTTTTAACCAAGTTGTGTAATTTTCTGCAAAATAATAGAATTTTTAACCAATCTATTGAATTTTCAAGTCAAAAAGGCGATTCTTCTACTAAACCGTTGAATTTTTTAACCAAAAATAAAAATTTAGGATTCAAATGTTAATTTTTAACCAAATAGTGGCATTTTTTACCAAAATAGTAGAATTTGTAACCTCCCAAAAGAGAGTTTTTAACTAATTTGTTCAATTTTCCAGCAAAAAAGACAAAAAATCTCTACAAAATATTTGATTTTTCACCCAAACAACATAATTTTATACCAAAGGAGACTAATTTTCAACTCTTAATAAATTCAATTCAATTGAAATCCAATTCGATTCTTAATAAGATAATTGAATTTTTTAAATAGCTAAACGTTCAAGGAAACAGATACATTTTTTTTTAATTACAAATCTTCAACTATAATAGTTAAATTTCAGTTGAAAAAATTGCCAATGAGATCAATCTTCCATTAATGAAATGAATTTTTAACAAATTAGTTCATCTATAACAGAGTAGTTGATTTTTCAACCACATTAATTTTTTTACAAAAAAAACATATTTATTCAACAAAATACTCTAGTTTTTTTTACAAAATAATTGAATTTTTTTAGTTAAGGAAGTTGAAAAAGAGATGGACTAGTCGTCGCAAAAATTCTGGGCCACTAGCCAAGCCTATGCAAAATTCGTAAAATTGGTAGCAAAAGAACGAATTTACAAAAAAATAGTTCAATCTTCAACCAATATTGTGAATTCCTAATTAATTGTTCAACTTGCAACCAAGAAGCGAGGTTTTCAAACAAAAAAGATGACTTCTTAACAATATAGTTTTTTTTTAACAACTTAATTAAATTTTCCACCAAATTGATGAATTTATAACCAAATGAGAAGAATTCTGTATAAGAAATAAAAAAGTAGACTTTTCAATGAAAAAGAATTAATTTTTATCCAAAAATAGTCGGATTTTCTAATTAGACTTTATTATGAATTCAGTTCGCATTTAATCAAGAAAAAAAGAGAAAAAGGGGAAGTTTATTGAAAACAGACAAAAGGAGAATTCTTTTTAAAAAAGAGGAAAGAAGCAATAAGGAAAACAGTGCGAATCCTATGAATACTTTCATTTTTAAGGACATTTTTAAAAAGATCACTCACTTGTAAGAAAAATTTGAAAACAAGTCTTTACAATCGGGTGCTAGGTCCTTAAAGAAAATTGCATAACCAGTTTCCATCCAAGTTATATTTACTGATCTTTCCCAATTCCATTCGTACAATTCCTTAAAATATGGTTCTATATCCTGTACATAAATTAAAATATCGTATTACCAGGCAGCAAATCGGAGCCACTGTGAAGTTAGCTGACGAGTGCAGCTCGGCTCTCACATGCGGAGAACCCCTGTTAGTCCTGTTACTTACCGGATCCAATTTTGAATTATTCACCACTGGAAATAATTCCCAATTTAAACAGAGGAAAACATTCGGGAAATAAATTTCAAAATCATCAGTCAGAATATCAATTCCCATTAATGTGGGTGATGTTTGAAATTTATCCCAAAGCGTCAATATCGTACCAATAGTAGCAACCAAAGAAACAAGGACACAAATAAGCCAACCCACTCTGAAAGAGAAAAACATCATTCGCAATCATTTTCCAAATTTGCATGACTTTTACCTGATTTTTCCCTTTGCAATTTTTTAATTTAACTGCCCATTAATATTTAAAAACGACCTTTTAAATATTGAAACATTTTTAGCGCAGTATTTTGTATAACAAAATAAAACAATTTATGTTTCAAATTTAAAGATTTCAAATTTAATTATCTTGACAAAAAAGATCACTTTTCTTCCATTAAAGATAAATTTTTAACATCATAAATAATTTTTCAACAATATAGTTAAAACTTTAAGAAAATAATTGGTTTTTCCACCTACACAGTTAAATTTTCAACCAATTGTCAAATTTTAAAACAAAAAAGATTAAACTTCACCAAAAACAGTTAAAATTTCAAACAAATAATTAAATTTTCAACAAAATAGTTTATTTTTTAACCTAATACTTAAATCTGCTACCTACAAAGGTATATTATCAACCCCATAATAGAATTTGCAATTCAAAAATCCGAACTTTTTTTTAGAAAACTTTTCATTATTAAACCCTAAAGGATACACTTAAAAACAAAAAGTTTATTTTCAATCAAGAAAGATAAATTTTCAACTAAACAATATTAAAATTCAACAAATTAATTTTTAACGAAGCAGTTGCACTTAGTATCAAATATTTGATGTTTCTATAAAAAACTAATCATTTTCTACGGAAATTTCTACGGAAATAATTTTCAACAAAAAATATGAATTAAGAAAAAATAGTACTATTTTTGCTAGAAACTTGATCTTTTTTAAGTAAAATTTCACTTTTTTTGTTGAAAACTCGTCTATTTTGAGTCAAGAACTCAATTATTTTGGTAGAAAATACATATTTATTTATGGATTGTAAATTCAAAATCCCTTTTTCAAAATTTAGTCCTTATGACTTGAAAACTTAATATTTTGGATGAAATTTTTTTCTCTATTCATTAAACGATCTTTCTTGTTTGAAAATTAAATTATTATTTTTTTGAAAATTCATATTTTGTGGTTTAATAAAACAGTATTTTATTGAAAATTAAAATGGCTTTTAGTGAAAATATCAACTATTGCACTTTTTGTAAAGAATTAATTTTTTTTTTACAAAAATTAATCAGCTTGATTAAAAATTTTACTATTTTGTTAAAAAAGATTAAATTTTCAAGAAAATAGTTTTTTTACCAGATAATATCTGCTAAAAAATAAACTATTTTCGAATAGTCTACATATTCAAATATTATTTGAACTTTCTACCGACAGAGTTAAATTTTTAACAAATGGCCGAAGTTAGAAACCAAAAATGTAAAAATTAAACGAATTAAATGTTAACCAAACATTTGTATTTACAATAAAATAGTTGAAGTTTCAAGAAAAAATTCAAATTTTCAAACTAAAAAAAAAAGATTAAATCTTAAGATAAACTGTAACAATTTATATTTCAGCCAAAAAATATGAGATTTCTACCAAAACAATTTTCAACAACATGCATGAATTGCCAAACATATAGCGGCATTTTTGACTAAAAAGGATAGATCTTCAACCAAAAATGTACAATTTTAATTTACAGTAAGAAAAATTAATTTTCAACCAAAAAAAAAAAACAAATTTTCAACAAAATAGTCCAATTTTCAAAGAGAACGATTCATTTTTAAGTAAAATTATAAATTCAAAAGAGAGAGAAAAATCGTCTAAAGTGCTAAAATTACAAGCTAACAGACGAACTTTCTGTAAGAAAGTTTTTAAACTAAAAACGATCCTCTTTTAACAAAATAGTTTAACTTACAATCAAAGAAATGAATTTTTAACTAAAATTATTTAAATTTAAATAACATAGTTTAATTTTCTGTTGACGAAATTATTTTTCAACTAAAAAAAACTAATTTTCAAAGAAAAAAGATCAATTCTCAGCCAAAAATATAATAGCTGATTTTCTTACCAATAAAAGATTATCATTTTTAAAAAAATTTGAATTTCACAAATAAGGACGAATTTTCAACAAAATAGAGGAAGCCTCAACCAAAAAAGATTAGTTTTCAAATAAACAGTGGTATTCTAATACAAAAAGGAGTAAATCCAAAAAGACAAATTTTTAAAAAATTGTTGAATTTATAATAAATAAAGATTCTAGTTGAATTTGCAACATCAAAAATGAAATTTCAAGAAAAAACTCATTTCCAATCGAATCAATTGAATTTGTAAGAAAATAATTAATTTTTTAATAAAACAGTTCAATTATTTTACTAAATACATACTTGAATCTTCTACATGCAAAGTTCACTCTAAAAGATAAATATTCAACAAAAAAGTTTATTTTAAATCAAGAAAGATGATTCTTCAAACAATAAATTCTTAAAAGATGAATTCTTAACAAAAATTATAATAAATCTGGAACTGGAATAGTTAAATTTTCAGTGAAGAAAATTAAATTTAAACAACAAGAAAAATAAAATTTAAGAAAAATAGTTAAATTTTCAACCAAGTAATTCAAGTTTCCTTCAAAGAGATACATTTTCAACTAAAATAATAAATCTTTAACTGGAACAGTTAATTTTTCAGTGAAAAAATTGAATTTAAGCAACTTTTTTTTCTACACAAATATTTGATAATTTTTGCGAATTTTTTGTTGTTGAAATCTCTGACTTTTCCCTAATTTCCAGATTTTCCCTGACCTGAAGGCCACCCCGAATTTAATAGATTCATTTATTAGTTTATGTGATAATAATTTACGTATTACTGTCTGGAAAGGACCGTTAATCCGTTACGTAATTTGAATACAGCGCCTTATGTTCTTGCCTCGCATAAGTTCTTTTTGACGGGTCCATGAGGTAAGGAAGTCCATGAAGAGAATTTTCCCGAAGATATTCCTTTGATCTTAACTTCAAACTTGTACTTAATTCCGAATTTGATGGGAAATATTTAGAAAGCATATCTCTATTTAATTAATTGACTTGGCTAAATCAATTTCGTGTCATTTCAGAACAGAAAATAACGCACGGAATTTTGTAAACTCTACTTTTATTTCGTATCTGTCTATTCAAATCAATATAAATATCAAGAGCTGATTGTGTTTTATTAAAAATTCAGAGGTATGACGAGATCATGAAACACGCGATATCGCAACATCATAAATTTTTCAAGAGATTGTTGTTCCGTAATTTGATATGCATCTGTTTAAAAATTCATATTTTTGCTTAAATTCAACTGCTTTTATTTCAAACCAATTTTTTCGTATTTAATTCGACTATTTTGTAGAGCATCGGACTAATCGTCTGGAAACAAATTCTTTATTGAAAATCCATATTTTTGGTTGGAAATTACACTATATATTTGAAATCAATTAAATAACAATTTCATGTAATCTTATAAAATGCCCTAAATTATTTGAAGATCTTTAAAATCTTTTTAAATTCCCGGAAGTTTTTGAAAATTTTTGAAATCTTATAAAATTCCTGAAATCGAGAAATTTTCTTTTTAATCCTTTAAAATTATTTAAATCTTTGTAAATCCCTAAAAAAATTTTTTTAACCACTTGAAATTGCGTTGACATTTTTTAAATATCCTAAGATATTTCAAATTATTTTAAATCCCTTAAAATTATGGCCATTTCAATTATTTTAAATCCTTTGAAATCCCACTAAATTACTGACATCAATTGAAAATTCCTGGAAACTTTTGTTAAAATACCCTGCAATATTCCAAATCCTTTGAAATCCCTTAAAATGATTTAAGTCAATTAGAGATTTCTTATAATCTTTTAGAATACCTTAACATATTTTTAATCCATTGAAATACCATTCAATTACTGAAAACAATAGAAAATTCCTTGGAATCTTTTAAAATAAACTAAAATTTTATTAATAATTTGAAATCACTTCGAATTATTCGAATCAAATCAAAATTCCCGGGAATTTTTTAAATACCTTAAAATATTCCCAATCCTTTGAAATTCCTGCAAATTAATAAAGTACATACCAAATGCCTTGGAATATTTTCAACTACTCTAAAATATTTCAATTCCTTTAAAATCCCTTCAAATCTTTAGGAATATTTTTTAATATTTCAAAATCTTTGAAATTCTACGAAATCCGTCAGTTCATTGAAATCTAATTTAATCATTTAAGATTATGTTAACCCTTTGAAATACATTTATTTCCTTTTATAATCTCTTGAAAATGCCTTGGGATCTTTTAAAATGCCCTCAAATATTTCAAGACCTTTGAACTTCCTTAGAATTATTGAATTCAATTTAAAATATCTCGGAATCTGTAATCATCCTTAAAATCTTTTGAAATCCTTTCAAATATCTGGAAATATTTGAAATCCTACAAAACCCCCCAAATCATGTACAATTTTTTCAGTGTCCTTAAAATCATCAAAATACTTGGAAATCCCTTAATATTTGTTTATTCTCTTAAACATTCCTGGGAATTTCTTTCAATTGTCTAAAATATTTCAAATCATTTGAAATCTGTTCAAATTATTGATTTAAAAATCGATAACATCTTTTAAGTACCTTGAAATATTTCATAACCTTTGAACTCCTACATAATGTCTAAATTAATGAAGTTTCTTTAATCTCTTAAAGGGGACCTTTAAGAGTTTGTTACTTTAAGGAGCTGTTACCTATGTAACAGCTTCAAACAATTGATTTTTTTTGTTGCCTAAATGGAAGCTTGGCATTCCAAAAACAGGCTGCCTGCCGGCCGGCCGGAGAGTGGTGGGGTAGACGACTGCCTAATCTGCTCCGAAATCTTTTCAGCCGATATACAATGACCTCGGCAGCTCGGAGGCCGATTTTTAAAAAACCGGTAAGAAACCAACAAAATTTTGTTTTCAACAATTTTCAACATATGAATACTTAAAAATGCGCTTTTTTCGGTTTCACTTTTTTCAACATTGCCGGCAAGATAACTCGAAAAGTATTTGACCGATTGAGTTCTCCTTGCATATACATCTAGTTGAAATAATTATCTTTTTTGTGAACAACTCTGAACTGAAAAAATTTAAACAATTTCATGCAAATTTTTGGGTAACAATCAAATTTTTTTTGCAATGGCCGCCATTTTACAAAAAATGATTATTCTTTAACTTTATTGGTTAACAAAGGAACTATGAATATAAACTTCAAGAAACTTTTTTGTTTTTTGTTTTAGACGAATATGGGAAAAACTAGAGTGCCGGCAATTTTTCATCCCGACTGAACATGTTGGACATGAGCCCTTCTATTTAAAAATTGTACCTATATTTATGGCTTAAAAAAATTTATTTTTTATTTCAAAAGTGCCTTAATAAGCCACAAAAATTTTGAAAAGATTCGTTATATTTCTCATCCTCAAAAATATCCCAAAATATAAATTCCCGGTCATTTCCCGGTTTTTCCAGGTCAATTTTTTCGAATTTTCCCAGTCAACTAAACGTATCATATTCGAAATTGCCGCTAAACGCAAAAATTTATTTAATTCATGAAGTTCACTCTAGACATTCTTCGACACAATAGAATAAGAAATTGCAAAATAAATTCATTTTTAAAGAAATAGTTTAATTTTCCTCTGAAAATATCAATTTCTGCTGAAAAATAGAAGTTATATTTTTAGTTCAAAAAATTAATTTTGATCAAAGAAAACAAAAGATTTTCAAGCAAATAGTTAAATTTTCCACCTAACTGGTGAATTTTAAACTAAAGAATGAATTTCCTACTGGAATAGTTCAATTTTAAACAATAAGATGAGTTTTCAACTGAAACCATAAATCTTTGACTAAAATAGTTGAATTTTCAACAATAAAAACTTAAACCTGAATAAAAAAGATAAATTGTCAATAAAAACTTCAACTAAAAACGAGCATTTTCCCGCCAAAAAATGAATAATTAAATTTTGAGCCAAAAAATTAATTTTTAATCAAAAAGAAGAATTTTTAACTAAAACTATGGAATATTTAATTGGAATAAGTTAAATTTTCAGTTCAAAAAATTACTTTCAACAAAAAAACTAACTTTCAAAAAAATAATTACATTTTTAATGAATGTGATGAATTTACAACTAAAATTTTTAATTTTTAACTGGAATCATTGATTTCTCAACCAGAAAGATGAAATTTCAACTAAAATGATGAATCTTTAACTAGAATAATTGATTTTTTTACCAAAAAGATCAGTTTTCAACCAAGGCGATCAGTTTCTATAAAAAAATATGAATTTTCAATTAAAAATGATATTTTTTCACTAAAAATTGAGTAATTAAATTTTTAGTCAAAAATGAATGCTTAACCAAAGAGATGAGTTTGTATTTGAAATTATGAAATATGCAACAGGAATAATAGTTACATTTTCTGTTTAAAAACAAAATAATTTTAAACCAAAGAAGAAAAACATTCCTTTTCATCCAAAGAAAAAACAAGTTTTCAATCAAATAGCTCAAATTTAAAACAAAGAAATGAATTTTTAATTAAAATGATGAATGTTCAACAAGAACCAAATTAATTTTCAACCAAAAAGTTTAACTTTCAACTTAGTAATTTTATTTCCAACCTGAAAGATGGATTTTCAACCAAAATTATATTTATTTTACAGTAATACTTAAACTTTTAACCGAAAAGAAGAATTGTTAAACAAGAAGATTAACTTGTAAAAAAAAAAAGATAATTATCTTCAACAAAACTAGATTTTTAACCAAATATGTGGATTTTTAACGAAATAGTTGAATTTTCAATTAAAAAAGACTAATTTTTTAATTTTTAAGAAGGAAAGAGCAAATTTCACGAAAAATGGACATTCAAATTTTCAGTTAAAAGAAAATAATTTTCAAACATAAAGATTAATTTTCTACAAAAAAAAAAATTTTCACAAAGTATATAAATTCCACATAACTAGTTTAATTTCTAAATAAATAAAAATTAAATAATAAATTATGGCTTAATCAGATTAAACTAACATGGACTGAAAAATCTGCGACTGTGGATAAAGTAGAAATCACTTTTCCAAATTGACCAAAATCATTCAAATAAATATTTAACTGCGATCAGGAGTAAATTCCCGGTTTTTAAATTAAGTGATTTTGCGGCAGCCCTAATTATTCTTGACAATTTCAAAGTTCTTATTTTTACAGAAATGCCCTGACTGTTGCCATTTTTTTTTAATCCGTAACTTTTCTCTAGTTTCCGGGTCTCTCCGAGCAGCGGCCACCCTGTGTGTATTTTTCCTCAAAATATATACAATGTGCGATATATTTAGTCAGGGTTACGGTAGTTGCAAAATATTGACATATATCATTATATGTACTTAGGAACGTAATATAGATATATTGTTCCGCTTGGACATGAATGGAATGGCATGGAACCAGGTGTCATTCGTCATTTTGGGATTTGCGTGTGTGTGAGTGCGTGTGTGCCAGTTTTCTTTAGAAACACAAACACTTCCCATCTCTCTGTTTTCCGCCGCCGCTTTATTATTTTAGACTACCCCTTACTCAACCATATACTTACATCTTTCCGGAGTGCTACAAACTTTACATATGTTCCTCTGAACCCGCAAGCCACCCATAACAGTTTCCCAACACAATTAGATTTTTTATGGACCACTTCTAATATCACATTCCAATTTCAAGTGCTTTAATTGGACGTCTAAAACTGTAGCGTTATTTCAATCTCTATTCTAAAAACAATCCTTACGCTTTTTTCGCTATACATTTCGCTGATATAATTCCATTTGTACAATTTGTACAATTTTATTTTTATACAATCCAATCATTATAAGCGCATGGCGCCATTTTCGATTATTTCTCGAAACTGTCACACCTTTATCCCGTTTAAAATAAAAAGCCTGCAAATTTCAGGTTTATGAGAAATATAAGATTATCTCAATAATTAGTGATGCATTCGATCGACACGATTCGTGAAACGAGCGGAACTTTAATTTGTCTCTTTTTGACAACTTCAATCTGTCGATCATTTTTTGATCGACGGAGGATCATCTTAGAATTCCGAGCGACTTCAATTATAAGAACCAAGCAATCTTGGTTTTAACATCTAAAAAGCTCAAACGAGAAGAGCCCGTCATTTTACATTAATTTACCAATAATATACGTAGGTTTAATGAAATGTTTCTAAAATCAAAAAATTTAAATTTTAGTTTTCAAAAGCGATTATGAAGGTTAATAATACTAGGTCTATATAGTTTACATTTTTATACATTGCGACATAAATTAAGTCTCTACGAAGGAGGTAAATTAATTTAAAAATAGATTTTCTAGATAGATATTTCTTATTTACTTGTTGCGATGGAGAAAAATCACAAAATACGAATTTTTCAAAATTTTGGGACAGTGATAAGCATGTGGTTTATTAAAGAACTCAAATGGCACCAACTTTGAACCTTTCTCACTTTTAGAATGAAAACTGCTAATTTGAAGTTCAAACTTCTAAATAGAAGCATTATTTTTTCAAAATGGTGCAGTCCTTGAATTGATCTTTTTATTAATCATACGCAGGTTGGCGACTTGACCAGGAAACCGGGAAAGACGGGGAAATTGCCGAGAATTTTATTGAAAACCCCAAGTATGTACTTAAGTTTGGTTGAAAATTCATTGCTTCAACTAAAAATTTAAGTGTCAATTTTGGGTTGAAAATTAATCTTTTCTTGTTCAAAATTCAACTATTTGGATAAAAATTTGTCTTTGTTAATTGAACATTCAAATTGAACTATTTGGTTGAAAATCAACATGTTTAGTTAAAACCCGATTTTTTTAGTAGGAAATCATCTTTTTTACTGCAATTTAATCTTCATGTTTAAAAATTCTTCTTTTTGGTTAAAAATTGAGGTATTTCAGTTAAATATTTATCATTTTAGTTGAAAATTAATCTCCTAGATTGAAAGTGAAACTCTTTTATGGAAAATTACTTTTTTTTAATTTGACGATTTATCATTTTAATTACAAATGCATTTTTTTCATTTAAGTTATTTGATAGAAAACTTGTTTTTTTAGATAAAAAAGAATTTTTGGCCGAAAATTCAACTATTTTGATAAAAATCTGTTTTTTCAGTGGAATTTTTATTTTGTTTTTTAAACTGAAAATGTAACTATTATTCCAGTTAACTATTCCATAGTTTTGGTTAAAATAAAAATGTTGAAGCTTCATAAAGATGAAAGATTTAACGTTTATAAAAAAAAATTTCTTCACATTCCTATTAAAATTTAAATTGATTTGTTAGTTAAAAGAATAAATTTTACGAGAAAATCAAAAAAGATTTCGAAAGATTTAAAATTATTTCCTCAAATTTCGAAAAAGAATATGGGCGATTCAAAGCTAAATATTTCAATAAGCAAGATTACAAAGTTTTATAACAAAAATTTTGATCGAGTTCAAGAGACATATTTATAAGTTTTAAAAAGACTCCAAATTAATTAAAAACCTGAAATGATTTTTAAAAAGTTAAAAAATTTACATATTTAAATATTTTTAAATAAAAATTTGAAACCTTCTTAAGCATTTTGAAAGGTTTCACGATACACAAAAAATCGAAAATTAGTTTTAAGGGAATATTTCAAAAGACTTTGTGATATTTCAAAAGATTTCCAACATTTTTAAAGCAGAATCTGGCATATGCGAAATCATTTTTTCTATTTTTCATCATGTTAAGAACATTGTTAGAAGTATTCGAATAATTTTAAAATATATTTAATTTTCTTTAGATTCCTGTGCAAATTAAAAATAATTGATTATTTAAAAACAAATTCTAAGATAAAACTAACAATGTTTTGAAAAAATTTTAATTGTTTACTATAATTTCAAAAAAGAATAAGGACGATTTTAAAACAAAAATCTGCACTGAAAGTTTTATCAAAAATCCGAGTAAGTTTAAGAGACATTTAGAAGTTTTAAAAAGATTCAAAATTACGCTAAAATTTGTAAATAGTTTTTAAAAGCTAAAAAATGTACATTTTTGAATATTTGTAAATAAATATTTTAAAGTTTCTTAAACATTTTGAAAGGTTTCACGATGAGAAAAAATATTTCTTAAAATTGCTGGGATAATTTCAAATGACTTTTTATTTTCAAAAATTTATTTTAAGAGAATATTAAAAAAGACTTTAAGATATTTCAAAAGATTTCTACATATATTTTAAAGTGTTACGAATTTTTTCTAAAATTTTACAAAATAATGTAAAAAAAAAAATTTATACTTTTTCCACATTTCTGAATTCGTCAAAATTCTTTTTGAATATTGTCAAGAATCTTAGGAAAATATTAAGAATTTCTATGACCTTAAAATCCAATAAACAAATGTCCTTGAAAAGGAAATATTCATTTAAAAATTATATTTCGTATTGAAATTGATATGTCCTCTCATATTATAATTTAAGTGAATTTTCTTTATTCTTGACTGAAATATCTTTTTAGGTTAAAAATTAAAGTATTTAAAAAGGGCCGATTGATTATTACAACAACGTTTATAAGAACAACCTAAGCATAAATCACAAAAAAAAGTTTGAGGTCACGCTTCTTTATTTAACTGTAGTTATTTTCATATTTATCTTTTTCTTCTACTTTCGAAAAAAACCGTAATTTTCATTCAATTTTAATTTACAAAAGGTCCTTCTTTTTCTTTAAATATACTTCAAAATTTCATTTGTCACGATTTTAATAAATATTTTAAAAAAAATTTGTTATAAAAAAAAGTCTGGCTAAATGATTGCAATATTCATTTTTTTATACATTTTTTGTATAAAACAAATAAATATTGTATTTAATACTTCACACTATATATAAACTATATACATATAATTTTAGCGCCTGGTTTATTATTGTAAAAAACCGTTCAAATAATAGAATGCATTTTTCTGAATTTACAATCAAATGAAACTTACGACTTTTGCCGAAAGTGAAATAAAATATTTATAAATATATAAATGACTACACTTGAATAAACAATTATGCCAAACTTTTGTCATAATGTATAAATAATATTCTCAATCACTTTCAATTTGTAAATTTTTATAAATGTTTATTTTATACTGCTAAGAAAATCCTATTTTCAAAATAAATTTTAGAAGCTCCATGAATAATCTTAAACGTTTTTCTGGTATTTCAGAAACTGATTCATGTTGAAAATTTGAAATGCATTTGCAACAAAATATTTAAAATATTTTAAACACATTAACATTTTTAATAGTTCATAAAAGTTAATTAAATTTATTTTTAATCATTTATTAAATTTTTTTATTTCAAAATCTTTTTTATTTTTGATCCACAAAGTCAAACATCTTTTTGGAAATTTATAAAAAGCATTGTTGTCGGGTTTTCTCAATGCCGATTGGGTAATTTAAAAAATTCGGAGGAATGAATGTTGCCAAATTCACACATATAATTAAGAATTATGTTTCAGTTGAAGGGCAGCGACAAATAATGTCACATATGCATGCATAATAAAACTGACAACTTAAGATCTACTCTAGTAAAATTTGATTAACCTTATTGTCAAATATCAATAAAAAGTTGTATTTTCGCAGCAGATAAAAGTTAACATTTTTCAGTCATTTCATTGCATTATTCAGATTGAAATAAGTATTTTTGAGAACCAAAACATACTCAAGAAGATAGATTTTGAACAAATATAGAAGAGCTGCATTTTCAATTAAATTAATTAATTTTCAATCAATAAAAGGGAATCTTAAAAAAACAGTTCAATTTTCAATTAAAGTGATTAATTTTTTAATAAAAAATGGATTCTCAACAAAAAGTTTAATAGTTAATATTTCCACCAAAAAATATTTTAATTGTTATTTAAAAACAGTTGAATAGCACAAAAAAAATTTTTAACAGATTATTTAAATACTTAATTAAAACAGACTAATTTTTAAATAAAACAAAACAAAAATGTTTAACAACAAAGTTTGAATTTACAAACTAAAGATATGAAATTTCTACCAAAATAATTGAATTTTGAACCCAAAAAAGACTAAAAGGGAAATTTTCAACTAAAAAAATTAATTTTCTAACAGAAATAAAATAACTGCATTATCGGTAAAAAATCATTTTATCAAAAAGCAAATTAATTTTTAACAAAATTGTTAAATTCTCAAGTAAATAAAATATTTATTAATACCAAAAAATTATTTTTTAGCTCAATAGTTGAATTTCCAATCCAAAAGATAAATTTGCTACCCAACGAAAGACAAATTTTGAATAAAACTGAGGAATTTTCAGTTTCCAAAAGATTAAATTTGTATAAAAAGATGAATTTTCGACAAACAAATAGTTAAATGTTCAGTCACAAAAAAAATTTTTTAATTAAAGCAATTAATGTTCAGCCAAAAAAGTGAAATCGTCACCAAGAAGATGAATATTTTACTATAAAAAACAAAGTTTCAACAAAATATATAAATTTTTTTTAAAAAAGCTACATTTTAAAGTAGAGATGATAAACGTTAAACCAAATATAAGAGTTAAATTTTATTTTAAAAAAATCATTTTCGACAAAAAAAAAAACAATTTTCAACAAAATAGATGAATTTTCAAGCAAGATGATTAAATTTCTATCCAAAAACATGTATTTTAAACAAGAAATGGAATAGTTAAATTTCCAGTTAAAAAAATACATTTTCAATTAAAAAAACTAACTAATTTTCATTTAGAAAAATAAATTTTCAACCAAAAAAGATAGAATAATCACCAAGTAGATTAATATTCTACTACAAAAGAGAAAAGATTCAATAAAATGCAGAAATGTATCGAAGGGTCGAACTAAAAAAAAAGATTAAAATTCAACCAAAAACAGTTCAATTTTCAAGCCAACAAGATGAAATATTTAGAAGGCAGTTTAATTTTCAACCTTCTTTTCAACATAAATGACGAGTTTTCGACACAAAAAAAACAAAAACGAATAGAAAAAAATTCAACCAAGAAATATGCACTCCGAACCAACAAATAGATCAATTTTTAACTAAACAAAAATTCTTGTTTAACCAAAAATGGAATTTTCCAAATGTTTATTTAAAATTTAATTTTGAGAGAAAAAAAACCTCTTCAATCAAACAAAAAAGTTGAGCTTTTAATCAAATAATATAATTTTCAAACCAAACAGACGAATTTTTAACATGACAAATCAATTTCTAACGAAAATGATGAACCATTTTCAGAAATTTTGTTTTTAAGTAGTTAAACTTTAAATGTTTTGGTTTGTATCTTATACATCTTAAAATATAAAGAAAAATTGAAAACAGAAAAACTTTAAACCAACTTTAATTCCTCAACAATAACAGATTAATTTTCAATCGTACAGTGAAATTGATATAAAAATACATCAGAAAAAATGAAAGACGATCCAAGGTTAAAAAATGGATAAACAATAGAATTGAAAAAAGCTCATATTTGAACTTTAAAATTCATTTTTGTTAGTAGATACTAGATAGATTTTGATTTCTTAGTTTCATACATTTTTTTCTAATATATTCTTTTCAGTAGAAAAATCCTCAGTTGTTTAAAGCATATTTTTCTAAGTAAGACAAAAAGAAATATTTTGAGAAACACAAAAATTAATATTTAAATAATCCACTTTTCCTTTCTCTTTTAGACGTATAAATTTGTTCTCGCGCGTTCGGATCAGTTAAAAGCACTCAGATGTTAAAAATATTTTTAAATGTTAGCTACAACAAGATAATAGAGCAAAAAAAGAGAAATTAACAAACTTATATTTCACAAAAATAAAAAATAAATCTATAGGGTTCAATTGTTTTCCAAAAAGTTGTCTTTTTGACTTGAAAATTATTTGATTTTCAATCAATAAAAAGGGAATCTTAAAATTCATTTGCAACAAAATATTTTAAATATTTTAAAGACATTAACATTTTCAATAGTTCATAAAAGTTTGTTAAATTTATTTCAATTTATTTCCACTACCAAGATTACAAAGTTGTATAAAAAAATTTGATCAAGTTTAAGAGACATTTAGAAGTTTTAAAAAGATTCAAAATTGCGCTAAAATTTGTAAATAGTTTTTAAAAGTTAAAAAATGTACATTTTTGAATATTTGTCAATAAATATTTGAAAGTTTCTTAAACATTTTGAAAGGTGTCACGATGATAGAAAATTCTAAATTTGGTTGGAAACTCAAGTGTTTGTAGAGAAATTGTATTTGGGTACAAAATTCAACAATTTAGTTGGCATTTTTCTCTTTCTTTAATGAAAACTCTTTTTTTTTAAATTAATCTATTTTTTGAAGATTTAACTATTTTATTAAAAATTTGTCGTTTTTATGTATGCAATTGTTTTTATTCAAAGTAAAAACAAACAATTATGAATAATAAAAATAAAAAGTAAATATTCATCTTTTTATAGTTGAAAATTCATCATTGTGGTAGAAAATCTACCCAATTTGTTGAAAATTAATCTTTTTATTGAACTTAATATTGTTCTTTAAAATTAAATTATTTTTCCTAAAAGATCAATTGATACATTTTTAAAGAATACTTTATAATCTTGGTTGAAAATTCAACTATTTTGGTAAAAAGTTTAACTGTTTTATTGAAAATTCAAATATTTCGTTGGAAATTTACCTGTTTTGTGGAAAGTTCATCTTTTTATTTAAAAATTTAACAATTTTTTAAAATGCTATTCTTTCAGGATTGAAAACCATTTCTTGTTGAAGAGTCACCCCTTTGGTTGAAAATTTAACTATTTTCTTCAAACTTCTTTTTTTTTCGTTAAAGATGAATGTTTTTTATTAAAAATCACATTTTCTGGTTGGAAATTAAATATTTTTGTCGAAAATTCTTATTTATTGGTTGAATTCAACTGTTTGTGATTTTAACTTAAAATCTTTTTTAGTTACAATATCGATTATTACATTTATCGTTGAGAATTCGTCTGTTTGGTATGAAAATGTAACTAATTGGTATCAAGTTTAATTACTTTGTTAAAAATTCAGCTTTTTGGTTAAAGATTCAAAAATTTAGTTGAAAATTCATCCTTTTGATCGAAAATATACCTATTTTGCTGAAATTTCCT
This sequence comes from Belonocnema kinseyi, assembly GCF_010883055.1. Taxonomy (NCBI): domain Eukaryota; kingdom Metazoa; phylum Arthropoda; class Insecta; order Hymenoptera; family Cynipidae; genus Belonocnema; species Belonocnema kinseyi. Next base: position 85,396,491 of record NC_046665.1, on the reverse strand, counting down.
CTTTTTTATTGAATTCATCTGTTTTTATATAACATTAAAACCTCTTTGGCTAAAATATGAACTTTTACATTTTTCGTTAAGAATTCGCCACTTTTTGGTCAAAATTTGCATCTTGTGGTTAAAATTTAACTTATTTTATAAATTTTAACAATTTTTCTAGTCATAATTTTTCGCTAAAAAATTAAATACACGTCTGAAAATACAACTATATTGTTGAAATTTTTGTTAGTTGCAAATAAATGTTATTGTTTAAAAATGACATTTTCTAGTTAAAAATTAAAGTGTTTTGTAGAAAATTGGTCTTCTTCGTTTGAGAAAATAAATAATTTGGTAGAAGATTAAACTATTTGGTTGATAATACATATTTTCAAGTTAAAAATTCAACTGTTTAGCAGGAAATTTTTAGTTTTTGTTTGAATTTAACTGTTTGATTTAATATTAAAATCTTTTTTTTTAATATCGACCATTACATTTTTCATTGAGAATTCATCTTTTTTCGTTAAAAATTCGACTGCTTTGTTAAAAATTCACTTTTTTAAGGAAGATTGAACATTTTAGTTGAAAATTCATCTCTTTGGTTAAAATTAAGTGTTTTCGGTAGAAAATTAATCTGGTTGGTTGAAAATTCATATTTTTGGTTGAAAATATAATTTATTTTGGAAAATTTAACCATTTTTTTATGTCATCACTTTTTGTTTTAAAATCAAATATTTCATTTAAAATTTAACAGTTTTGCATAAAATTTGCCTCTGCTTAAAAATTCTAAAATTTGGTCAACATTTTTTTCTTATCTACCCGGAAAATTTTTTTGGCTAAAGACTTATCTCTGGTTGAAAATTTAAATATTTTGTTGAAATTAAATATTTTTAAAAGTAAATTTCATTGTTAAAAGATAACACTTTTGGCTTTAAGATTAAAATGTTTTGTAGAAAATGCATATTTTTGGCAATTTCTTTGGTAATTTCTGGTAGAAAATGAATCTTCTTTATTGAGAGTTCATCTTTTTGGTTGAAAATTAAACAATGTGATTAAAAGTTCATCTATTTTGTTGAAACTGCAATATTTTTCTTTGAAACATTATAGAATAAAGAAAATATAAAAAAAAATATAAAGAAAAAGATAAATTTCAAAGAAATTTTTAATTGATTGTCTGGTCGTTCCGAATTTTCGGCACGCCGCGCGGAGTTCATTCCCTTTTCTAACTCCACCCATTTTTTGGAACTACTAAAGACAGCCTTTTTTATCAAAAATTCGTCACTTTAATTGAAAATTTAACTATTTTGGTACATTTTTTTGGTACGAAAAATTATTTCTTTAACGTGAAAATGTAATTCTTCCACTTTTGGTTGAAAACTTATCTTTTTGAATGTAAATCTTAACTATTTGGTAGCAAATTGATGTATTTTTCGTGTATCTTACGTAATTTGTGGATGACCTCTTATATAATTAATGAAACAAATATTTTTTTGGAAATTTTGATTTTGTAGCCACCCCAAATATATCAAATTTCCGATTATTTTTAAACTCCTTCGAGGAAAAATTGGACACTCTCTTAAAGTGAAGCTCTTCCTGAGATGTTAACCCGAGAATTGTTCTGAAAAAGCCTCACGTAAAAGTGATCTAGTGGAATGAAAGAAGAGGGAAAAAATATAAGTGGGAAGAAGAGGGATGCGTTAATACGTTAAGAGAACTTGGCATGTTTATGCTACGTTACAGGCTCACACCTGGGCACGAGAATAACTTCAGACGCTTCAAAAAAAAACTTCTTGCAGATCTTTCAACTCAGTATTGAGCCCGCTCATTTCTTATTAATTTATTTTTACACAGAAACATTTTTTTTTAATCAATAAGCAATAATATCTATCATAATTTAAACTCCTCCGGAAACACTGTAGTTTTAACGAAATTTCGGTTATTCGGGGAAGAAACACGCTTATTTATTTCCTTATCTTGACTCATTTTAAGGCATGACGTACCTACCTATTTTGAGTAGAATATGCTTCCGTAAATATAGGATGTGCAAAAATATTCTCTTAAATTATCTGTATTACAGGGACGTTCGAAAAACAATTTTTAATTTTTTTTTTCATCGAAAAGTTTTTTAAAATTCTGAAAGGAATAAGTTCCTTTCCAAATTATAAATGAAATATAAGCATTCTTTCTGTGAAAAAATCCCTCTCTAGCTCCGCCGGGATTCAAATCCAGGTCTACAGATTACCGGTCTGGTGCACCAGGGCAACAAACACCAGGCTAGCAATATATAGACCTGGGTTCGAATCCCAGCGAAGGTAGAGAGGCATAAAGAATATACAGAGGCCACAGATAAATAATATAGCCATTTTGGTTAGGACTATTAAATCATAAAGTTATCAAACTTTTTTTGTTACCTAATTTTAAAAATAAACTTCACATTCTCATTTTTTTAACTGCAATAGGCACTATGATGGCTAAAATACAATTCTTATAATTTTATTTTAGAAACCGACCCTGATAAAAATCAGGGGTCCTTTTAAAACCAAAAGTGACAATTTACGTGGTTCAAAATCCGCCCCCTTTTTTACCTAATTCCATTTCATCGCTATTATTATTTTATTCTATATGTAAATTTTTTAAGAACCATAAATTTACATTCAAGAAATTCGAAAACAAGACACTTGGCGCTTCATAGCCACTACGAGAGACTTCGTAAAAGTAAACTAATTTCTAACTAAAAAAAGGAATTTTTAATCTAATATTTGATTTTTGAAAGGAATTTTCAACCCAATAGTTTAATTTTCAACCAAAGAAATGAATTTTTAGACAAGAAAATGAATAAATCACCAAGAAGATAATAATATTCTACCACAAAAGACGAATTTTCAAAAAATACAAAATAATTTTAAAAATATTTAAATTTGAAACAAAAATGAAAGGGTTTTTAAATAAAATAATGAATCATCAACGAAAAATGAGTTGAACTTAGCCTAAAAAGACAAATTTTTAATAAAATAGTTGTATCCTCAACTAAAACAAATTAATTTTTATCCAAACCTTGTAAACCAAAAAGATGAAATTTCTACAAAACAGTAAAATTAAAAAAGAATGTGCATTTTCAACAAAAAAAAAGTACAAATTTATCAAAAAAAGCGTAATATTCAATCCAAGAAAAATCGAATTTTCAACAGAATACTTGTATCTTTAACCAAAAAAATAATTTTTAAACAAACAGTTGTGATTTTCAATCAAACAAATTAGATTTCTACCAAAATAGGTAAATATCCAACCCAGAAAGGGAAATTTCAAACCAAATAGACGGACTTTCTAAAAAAATTGTTGAACTTTCAATACAAATAACAAAATTAACTTGAAATTCAGTCTATAGATAATTCCCTGAATAGTTATATTAATTTTGAAAGAAATTAATGAATTTTCAGTAAAAAATTTACACGAATCAACAACTAAAGGAAATTAATTTTTAATAAAATGGTCATATCATCGACCAAAACAGATTATTTTTCAACCAAACAGTTGCACTTTGAACCAATAATATGAATTTTCCGATAAGATATCAGTTTTTACATAAAAGAGGCGAAATTTTAACAAAAGATGTAAATTTCTATGCTGAAAAGACGACTTTTCCGCAAAATATTTTAATTTTCAAACCAAAAACACGAATTTTCAAATAAAAAGTTTATTTGCAACCATTTAAATAATTTGTTTAAGCAAAATAGTTGACTTTTAAACTCAAAAGTTGAATTAAAAAAATATATAGTTGAATTTTCTACCAAAAAGAGTGAATAACAAAATTGTAAAATTTTCAACAAAGTAACAAATTTAACATCAACGCAGAAATTTCCCTATTTGGCCCGGATAGGGAATCAAATGCACGCTCCGATTGGGGCCCGATCTGACCAGGTCGGACTCAGAATACACAATGTCGCTCTTTCCGAATGTGAAGTCGGAATTTCAAAATTTTACGCTATGTAATTTATATCACTTTGAAATATACAAAAATTGGGATAATTGAAAACTCTTTTCTAGTTATATTTTTTTATGCAGAGAACTTTTCTGGTACTTTTTCCGGCTGACTTCTTGGAAGAGAAGAGGCCTCGAAACGGCCAAAAAAAAAACTAAATTTAATTTCCAAAAATGATGATGTTAAAGTTTTTGAAGACAATGAAAGCTTCCCAAAGAATCAGATGCATTACGAGATCTCAAAATATTTGATGGAGTTAGATATTTTGCTATAGTACCGTACAAGATTGTGACTATGTTTTTCGGTAGAAAAGGTTGAAACAAATTTATATAAGTCAGCTTGAAGAATTAAGAGAAGCTTTCAAAAGTACCCATGTATCCGAAACGCTGAAAATTTATGTACTTTCGGAACATTGAAAAAATTGTTTACATTTTTTAAATAATGATAGACTTGGATTGTGCTCCGAGCAAGCTGGAGAGTCGGTCCATAGAAAATTCCTAAAAAGCTACGAGCGCCATAAAATTAATTCGATGACTCATCCTTCATACTCTAAAAAATTAAAAAACGCAGTGGTAAAATTCTGTTCTTTACGTGTTTAACTTTTTTCTTAATTTTTAAATATCTAAATTTGTAATTAATTTTGTTTAATTCCAATTTAAATGTTAATTTTATCAAAAGCAAAGGTTTTAATTTTCAGTTGTTTGTATTACATTATTACATTATCGATTTTGATCAATATTACTTACCAAAAGCGAATAAAATATGAAACTACTAAAAAAACTAAATGAGGAAAAAATGTTAGAATAATAAAAAAAGTTACTCTTTAGTGCCATTTTTTCAATAGAGCAGCTAGGATTTCGAATAGGAAAAAAGTAATCCAGACTTTTTTTTTTTGCATTTTTGTTCAACCTAAACATTTTTCAGAAACACCGTGGTTAAGTCTCAACTCTTAATAGGGTAGACAGATCCGTCCCCGACCAGGACATGGGTTTCATGCCGCATTTAGGAATACCAGGTCGCGGCCCCATCGGGACCACGTCAAAACTTCTGCAACAGCTTCAAAGTATCGAAAATTTCGTGACATTCTCTGACTTTCTGGAGTTTCCTGACCTGTAGCAACCCCGGATATATTTTCAATCGATTTGAAAATATTAAATTACAGAAAGCAAATTTTATGCAATAAGTTATAGGAATAATGCATGGCCTTTATGTCATTATCGTTTTAACTGAATTCAATGAATTCAGTCATCTGTGACGTTTGACTCAATAATGGCTTCTAAGTAAGAGAGAAAGGTCGCCCTATCTTTTATTTTTAGTATCTTTGCGATTGGCTTATTTACGAAATGTCTGAACTATAGATAAATTTTCAGCACTTAGTCCTGAATCAAAGGACAATTTATTATAAATTTACAATAGGAGAAGCTCTTTACTCTAGGGCCAGTGCGTAAATTACGTTAAGCTCTTTTGACCCCGCCCCCTCCTAATCATAGGTAATTTATTTATTTTTTCAGTTAAATTTTTTAAATTTAAAAAATCAGTTTTCAAGCAAATAGTTAAATTTTTAATTGAAAAATTGATGCTTAACCTAAAAGGATTAATTTCTGTCAAAGAATGTAATAGTTGCTACCTGAACCAAAAAATATTTCTATTTGAAATCAATAGCAGTTGAATATAACTAATAAACGTGAATTTTCAACAAAAAACATCAATTTTCGATAAAATAGCAACAATTTTAACCGAAAGGAATAATTTCCTATAAAAAGATTAATTTTTACCTAGAATGACGAATTTTCAACTAAATACTGGAATTATCTACTAAAAGTGACGAAACTTCAACCAAAAATGAAATAGTTAAATTTTTATTTAAAAAATTAATTTTCAGCCAGAATCAAAACGAATTTTCAAGAACAAAAATTAATTTTAAATAAATAAGTTCAACTTTCGAATAAGTAATTGAACTTTCTACCTAGTTGTAGAATTTTTTAATCTAAAATAAGAGAATTCCAAAAAACAGTTGAATTTTCCACAACAAAGTTAATTTTCAATCGAACAGATGAATTTTTAACCATCCACTTGCATTTCTGACCAGAAAAAAATTACATTGCTGCAAAAATAAATGATTATTAAACCAGAAAATAGGGATTTTCAACCAAACAATTGAATTTTCAACCAAATAGTAAAATTTTTATTTTAAAGTTTGTATTGTAAAAATTTGTATTTAATTAAGAAGATTTTTTTAGAAAATTATGTTTTAGTTGATATTTTAACAAACAAACAAAAATGCAATAAAACTGTTGCATTATTAACTATAAAAATTAATTTTATTCCAAAAAAGAAGAATTTTTAACAAAAAACATAAATTTTCATCGAGATATTTTCAACCAAAAGTATTTATTTTCCACTAAAAATGATAAATTTTCAAACCAAAATTATATATAGTTGAAGTAAAAAAAATTTGTGATCTAAAACGAAACGAATTTTCAACAAAATAGTTGAATTTGCTACCAAAGAAATTGATTTTCAACCATGTAGTTCAACTTTCGACCAAATAGTTGAACTATCTAATAGTTGAATGTTCTACTTTTTTTCAAATAAAAAAATTCATTTTCAATCCAAAGAGATTAAATTTCAACCAGACATGTCCATATCTAACCAAACAATATTAAATTTCTTTGAAAAGAAATTAATTTTCAAACCAAAAGGGCTAATGTTCGACAAAATAGTTAAATTCCTAATTAAAACAAAATTTTGTAGTCAAGAAAGAAAAATAATGTCAATACAATTGTTGAATTTTCAACAAAGTATCCTTAGAAAACGAAGAAGTCCCTTGAAATTTAACTTAATTTCTCCCTGAAGTACTATAGAACTTCAGTTTCTGTCCAAACAGACAAATGTTCAACTAAGCAGTTAAATTTTCAACTAAAAATAATAATATAATCTTCAACAAAAAATACATTTTTAATAAAGAAGATAAAGTTTAACTTTTAACCAAGTACATACTTATATTTTTCATTAAAAAAATATATATATTATCAAATAAAAAATAAAAGTAGTTACATACTTATTTAACTAAAAAGATATTTTTATTTTAAATAAAAAAAATGATGAATTCAACCAAAAAATATGAATTTTCACTGCAGAAAGTTAATTTTCAATCAAGTAGTTGAATTTTAAACTAAAAATGGTTTACTTCCAACCAGAAATGGAATACTTATTTTTGCAGTGCAAAGAATTAATTGTCTACTAAAAAGAATATTTAAAAAATACATGAATTTTCAACAAAAAGAAACTTCAACGAAAGAGTTTAACTTTAAAACAAATAGTTTAATATTCAATGCAAAAAGCTGAATTCCGATCTGGATTAATACACTCATAATCTGAAGTAATCCACAAGTAATTCTTATTAATCTAGAGTAATCCACTTTAAATCCAGATACTTCCAAGTAATTTTGGTAATCTATGTAATTAATCATTAATTAAATTATTAATTTAATTATTTAATTAATAATTAAATTATTATTAAATTATTAATTATTTTAAGGTAATCCATTTCTATGGTTAAAAATTTGACTAGCTTGTTAAAATTTTTTTTTTATTTAAAATTATTGTTTCAACTGAATGTCATTAATTTTTTGGTTGAAGGTTCGTAATTTAATTAATAAATAATTTCTTTACTTGAAAATATAACTATTTTCATGTAATAATATGTAATCTTCCGTAGATAATTAACCTTCTTCGTTGAAAATTTAACTAATTCGTGGCATAATATTCTACTTTAGATTAGCAGGAAATTTAACAATTTTGTTAAATAGTAATTTTTTTATTGAAAATACAACTCTTGATTGAAACTTAAACTAATTTGTCAAAAATACTGTTATCTGTTTGACGATTCTTGATTTTAGTTGGAAACAGTTTAGTTAAAAAATTAGCAATTTTCTTGAACATTCGCTGTTTTGTTGAAATTTACTTTTTTGTAGAAAAGTAAGATTCTTGTTTGAAAAATCATCTTTTTGTTAATCATTAAACTATTTTGTGGAAAATTCGTTCTTTTTTAGTTGACTAAAACATTTTTTTATTTGGATTTTAAAATTAAACTTTGTTTTTGTTCAACTATCAAATATTATATTTTTCGTTGAAAATCCCTTTTTGTTTTGTGTCGAAAATTAATTTTTGACAGAAAGCTAATCTATTTTTTGTGGAAAATGGATATTTTTTAGTTTAAAATTGATCTTTTTAGTTGAAAATGTATATTTTTTAGTTAAAAATTCAACATTTTTCTTGAGAAACTATTAGTTTTTGGTTAAAAATGTATTTTTAACTGAAAATTTAACTATTCCAGTTAAAGATTCATCATTTTTAGTTGAAAATCCATTTCTTTGGTTAAAAATTTGACTAGCTTGTTAAAATTTTTTTTTGTATTTAAAATTATTGTATCAACTGAAAACCTAACTAATATTTTTGGTGGAAGATCTATATTTTTTATTAAAAGTTCACCTGTTTGGTTAAAAATGTACCTATTTTCTTGCACAATCTTTGTTTCTTGGTTAAAAATGTATTTTATACATAAAACTTTAACTATTCGAGTTAACGAATCGTCATTTTAGTTGAAAATTCATCTTTTTCTTTGAAAATGTAACTATTTTCTTGAAAAATTATTTTCATTAAAAACTTATCTCTTCACTGAGAAAAATAAATTTTCCGTTTATGACCTTGGATTTAAAAATTTGGGACAGCAATCTATGAATAATAAACCATATAATCTGAATTTTAATTTTTTAAATCTTGGATTATAATACTTATTATCCAAATTTTATGGCTTAATATCTATAGATTGCTGTTCCAACAATTAAAATCCAAGATCATAAAAGGAAAAACCATTTTTCTCAGCGCTTGGTTGGAAATTAGTTTTTTGTTCTGTTGAAAATTAATTTTGAACTGAAAGCTGAAGTATTCAATTTTTGGCGGAAAATTGATTTTTTTTAAATTGAAAATGTATCATTTTTTGTGGAAATTCTAACCACTTACTTGAAAACTTAGTCTTTTTTTAAATTCGTCGTTTCCGGTAAAGAAATGTATCTTTTTAGTTGAAAATTCAACCATTTGTTTCAAGTTTCATCTATTTTGTTTAAAATTGAAAAATTTTATTAAAAATTAAACCTTCTTCGTTTAAAATTCGCGTGAGTATAATTAAGGTGAAGTAATTCACTGTAATTGCATGTAACCCAGAGTAATTATAAGTAATCCAGAGTAATTCTTTACATATAGGTAATCCAGGCTAATCCGATATAATCCGGAGTAGTCCACCTCCGCTGGACCGAATTTTTCGGACTTTCTTCCTCCTCGGAGGCTAATCATGGTACTAAAATGCACGATAAAATAACGTGCTCAGATAAAGTGTTTACTGTTATTAAAATGAATAGATGCGCCGCACGTGTTAGTGGCACGAGCTACCCCTCAAATCCCAACTATAATAACGAAACTGCACCACTCTGCTTCCCTTTTTCTGTGTATTAGTAGCCATTTGACTGTGTGCTTACGATAACACACGCACTAAAAGAGCAACCAACAAGAGAGAAGGAACAAGTATGGGATTTAGTACGAGGGAGTTCTCGTCGAAGGCAGTCAGTCAGTGGTGCAAGAGTTTGGTCAAGAGAGTGATCACCATTCTCTCCTCTTTTCATCATTTCCCTCATTATTCCCCCCTGCCCTCTCATCAAAAACCATCCTTTCCCACTCATCAAAAAACCAAAAATTATTAACCGCAAATGTGCAATAACAGTGCAAAATACACCATCGAAGGTGAAGAGTTCAAAATTCAAGTTCAAGACACTAAGCATTCATCTATCACATCATAAAACAAGTGAAATCTCTTTTTTAAGAAAGACAATCAACTGCCTGCAACACATGCTGACGATACCGAAGAAAAAGTGATGAGCATAATATTAGTTATTAATTAGAGAGACAATAAGGAGTAAGGAGATATTAATAATATTAACAACATCCACTTGAAAGTGCAATCGGAGTCCCCTTATCTAGAGGAATTTGCAGAAATATCAAGAATGCCATTTGTTCATACGAATGGGAAAGTTTTGGTACTACTTTGTCCAATTTTCGATCGTTTTCATTGACCCAACAGTGAATGCAATACAATGCAGGATGCAGTTATAACTCCAGGCTCTTAAATTAACACTAGGGTGGTAATGAGCTCTCCATCGGATAGGTAGCGGTAACAAAGTGATGAGTGCAGAGTGAAAAAGTGCTAAGCGATTAGCGATTTTACGTGTTTTTATACTTAGAAGGCTTCAGAATGATTAACAATAATCGAAGACAAATTGTGCGAAGAAGGTCTCCTAGAAGAAGGGGCATCTCCTCTGCAGAAAATCTCTCAGGTTAATACATTTTTGATACTATTTTTACTATAACTTAAGGGTTACAGTACAGAACTGAGAATTAATTGAGCAAAACATGCTCAATCCATTACATATGATTCCTCAATAATTACATAAATGCTTTATCTCAAAAACAGCAGAGATAGAAGGAGAATTCAAATAGGATCGTGTAGAGGAAACCATCTAGCTGGTTATCCAATATTATTGAATTATTGAATCTATTAGCTCGGATTTATGCAGTTTTAATAACATATTGAACCCTAGTGAACCAAGGGTCAATAATCATATTGCTCGAGTTCTGAAAACAAAATCATGCATAACTCATTTTTTCAAAAATGGATTTATCATGTTTTGTTCGTTTACGCCTCAACTATATAGCCAATAGTTTTTACAGACAGTAGAGGTTTTGCATAAAAAATTCTTAAAAAATCATATACACGTTATATTAAAAGGATTTTATCAAAATCTCATTTTTAATTTAGTAATAAAACGATTGGCAAATCAAAACGAGATAACTCTCTGTACTTGTCTCCCATCTTCACCTTTTTTATATTGCCTAACCTCATACGTTCATGCTTTTGTTGTTCTCTGGATATCTAATAATGATATAATTATCACGATTAGGCTATTTATTTTGTATAATTGTCGCCATGAATGGGAAAAGAGCTAGACATTAAGGTTATCTTTGATCATTTTCTTAAAATGATTTGGTTGAATAAACAAAGTTTTTGTTGGTTCGATCACAGAATATGGTTTTTATTATATGGACAACAAAATATTTGGTTGATCCAAATAAATTTTGTTGATTGTTTTAACCAAATCTTTTGGCAGATGGAATATTTTGTTGGTGCAGTAAGGAAAGGATTTTACTGTAAACAAAAATTTTGTTGAATCAACAAAAATTTTTTGATTTAAGGATGTTTTCATGTATATCACAGATAACAGTTATTTTTATTTAGAAAATTTTTTTCTGAGTATTTGAGACAATAAGACTATTACTGTTCATTACTACATTTTTTAGTAAAATTTATAATACGAGATTGTCTTCGTATAAATTTTTATTTATCTTTCTTTTGCTTGTTAACATTTTTCTGGTACAAATTCCTCTGCCTAGAAATTTGTAAATACAGTCAAATAATCAAAAACTTTTTTTTCAAAGAAAAACTCCTTAAATAATTCCATTTGCCACTTTTTTCATCACCAAAGTAACGAAACAATTATAACCTAAAATCTTAAATCTTCATTTTCAACAAAAGCACAGTTTAAACTTTGTTCTCATTCAATTTCTCGCCTTGTCATCGAGAACGATATTTCTTGGAATTATTATCGCTTATTTATGAAAAAATATTTAGTTTTCTTCTTTTTATAGATCTTGTATGATATAATCTTGTTAGCAATTATTTGCCTTTTATTTTTATTTCTTTTTTTCAGTTTATTCCTCCTGACAATTATATTTTTAGTTAACATTTTTTATTATTTGCTCGAAAATTCAACAATTTTGTAAAAGCCCTCTTCTTCGGTAAAAGATTCAACTGCTTTGTTGAGAGTTTAATTACTTTATTGAAAACTGTTTTTATCTTATTTGAAAATTCATTTTTTCAACTAAACATGTAACTATTCCATTTTTGGATAATACAGTCTGTCAAGTTAAAGCGTGGGTGGCTTTACTCGCAGTCGGTAAGGTGTATCGACATGATTTTGGTGTCAAAATATTAAGAAGAGCTCCCT
>NC_046665.1:85367153-85384319 GCF_010883055.1 Belonocnema kinseyi | reverse complement strand
GAGGGAGCTCTTCTTAATATTTTGACACCAAAATCATGTCGATACACCTTACCGACTGCGAGTAAAGCCACCCACGCTTTAACTTGACAGACTGTAATTTTTTTTAATTAAAAATGCAGCTATCTGGGTAAAATCTAAACCGTTTTATTACAAATTATTTTTTGTTGAAACTTCATTACTTTAATTTAAAATGTAGCTCTTTGTTTAAAATTTTGTTTTTCCTTTTATTTGGAAATTAATTTTTTTAACTGACAATTTAACTATTCCAATTTCATATTTAGAATTTTTATTTGAAATTAAGCTACTCGAGTAAAAATTTGACTACTTTTTTCAACAAAAAAATTTCTGGTTGCCGGTTTATCTGCGGTTGAAAATTTACCTACTTTTATGAAAATTAATTTTTTTAGTTTACAATACAGATTTTAAAAAAATTGAAAACGTAAGTATTTGATTTTTTGATCAAATTTGTTTTTTTTTTTTAATTTTAGTTTTCACTACTCAATCAAGCTTGAACCACTTTCTTAAAAAGCATTTATTTGTTGAAGTTTTATCATCTTAACTGAAAAGTAAACTACTTAATTCAAAGTTGAAATACTTTGTTACACATTCATTTATTGACTTGAAAGTTCAACAATTTGGTTGAAAAGTTAACTATTTAGTCAATAATTTAATTATTTTGTTGCTAATTCAACTGTTTAGCTGTAAACTTATTCATTTTGTTGAAAATTCGTATTATTTTTAGTTGAAATATAAACTATTACACTTTTTTAAAGAATTCGCATATCTTAGTAGTAAGTTTTTTAAAATAAAAATGTCTTTTGGTTCAAATATCAACTATATTAAATTCATCATATTGGTTTAATATTTAAATATTGCGTTGAAAATTCTTTTTCACCGGTTGAAAATGTATATTTTTTAGTTAAAAATTCATCTTATTGCTTCAATGTCTTTGTTTTTATAGAGTACTCAACAAAATTCTGTTTAAAAATCATCATTTTTGGTCGAAAGTTAGCTTTTTTGATAGATCTTTTTTGTTTCGAGGAAAAGGGGTAAAGGGAGGCTACGTAAACAATGGAACAGACAATGTTCCCTGATATTGCAAGAAAAAACCAGGCAAAGAAAAAAATTCATTTTTGAGACTACAAGTTTTCGGGTTCTCGCATTAAACATCCTGTAGAGAAGTTTATTTCTTTAAATCACTCTTATATTTTCTACTGCTCATGTTTACTCAAGATTAAAATTCTTCATGCTGTTTCAACATTTACTCAAAATTTTGCATTATTACTCAGTCTTTTCTTCTTTTTCTTTCCGAATCTGCAATAATTAGAAGCTGTAATATAACTTTTGAAAGATTTACATTTCATCAATAAATATTGACTGAAAAGTTAATTAAATGAGCTAATTAGCGATCGACACTTATATAAACATAACTTTGTAGAAAGGTGCAATTTTGTCGATCGTAAATCATGATAGTTAATTGAATCTATTTTGAATTTGCCAGCTAACCGTTATAAAAAGATCGTAACCGTATACTCACTTTGAAGTTGTGGCCGTAATATGGTTTGGAACATAATGCGGTATGTGCAACACAATTGGCAGCTAGTCGTAAAGAGAATGAAGAATAATAATGACAATAATTTTTCCGCTACCGGTACCTTAGGTCATAAAATGCCACAACTCTGCGAAACAAATAAACATTGGAACAATGGAACTAAATCATTTATTTCTTAGAAGAAATAATTGTGCATTATAGAGATTTCATAGTCCTAAAGCTCACAAAACAGGGAAAATAGGGCGATTTTTCATGAAAATGGGGGCATTGTAGCTTTTTCTCTATGCCGGTTGGGTAATTTGAAAAACTCCAAGGAAGGAATGTTCCCAAATTCACATACATAATAAATAAACATAAATAATTTAATTATTAATTTAAATTGTTATTTTTGCGTTTTTAGTTAAATTTATTAATTGCCAATCAAGAAAAATGAAAATTTTTGATAAAATATATATATATTAAAATAAAAAAAGTTTACTTTTCATCAAAAAACGGTTAAAGATTATCAAAACATACAAATTTGTAACAAAAGATATAAATTTTCAAACAAAAAAGATTTTTCAATCAATAAGGAGAAAACGCGTCATCAATATTTCTATAATATTGAGTTTTAAAGTAAGAAAGACAAAAAAAGTTTAATTTACAAGATTAACTTTCTAGAGAAAATGGAATAGCCACATTTACAATATAAAATTAAAAATTTCAGCCAAACAGATAAATAATCAACAAAAAAGATAAATTTATCTAAAAAAAATAACTATTAACAAATTAAATACATTTTTTAATTTTTAATGGAATTTTCAACCTAACATTTAAATTTTCAAACAAAAGGGTTCATTTTCTACCAACAAAAGGCAAATCTTGAACAAAATAGACGAATTTTTAACTAAAAAAGATACATTTTCAACATAAAAAAATAATATTTTAATTTTCAGTAAGCGAAATAAGTGTTTAACCAAATCAAATAAACAGTTAATGAAATAGTTAAATTTTCAGGGAATCAACTTAAAATTATACCAAAGAGTTAATGGAATTTTCAACCTAATAGTTGAATTTTCAACAAAAAAGATTAATTTTCTACCAAAAAAAGAAAAATTTTCAACAAAACAAATAAATTGTCAACTAAAAAAAGATAATCTTTCAAGAAAAAATAGAATAGTTTATTTTTCATTTAGAGAAATCAGTTTTCAAGCAAATAAAATAAATTTTCAATCGACGAATGAATATTCTACCAAAAGGATTAAATATCTAACAAGAAACACAATAGACGAAAAATGGAAAAGTTACATTTTTAGTTAAGAAAATTAATTTTTCGTACAATGAATGTAATTTTAACCAAAAAGATTAATTTTCCATCGACAAAGAATAATTGAATAAAAAATACATGTATTGTCAACAAAATATTATATATGCACAAAAAAACTAATTTTAAACCAAAATACTTAAATTTTCATCTAGAAAAAAACGAAATTTCTAAAACACAATTGAATTTTGAATCAGGAAATATGAATTTTCAACAAAAAAGCTAATTTGCAAGCAAAAAGTTAAATTTTCAAGTCAAAAAGACTAATTTCCAAAAAACAGTTCAATTTTGAACCCAAAAATATGAATCATTATCAAGAAAGAAAACTCTCAACCGAAATACTTAAATTTTCAAACCAAAATCATGAATTTTCTGCGAAGCAATTGAATTTCTTAACACAAAAATATAAATTTCCAGCAAAAAAGTTAATTTTCAGACAAATAATGAAATCTTTAACCCAATGGTATAATTTTTTCCAAAAATATGTATTCTTTACCAGAAATATAATAGTAGACTTTTCAACCCAAAAAATTCACATTTAACCAGAAAAAGTTGGACTTTCTTATTGAATTCTATTATAATTCAGTTAGAGTTGAAGTGAAAAAACGAAAAGAAAGAGCAAATTTTTTTAAAACATAGGAAGAAAGAGGCATTTTTTTAAGGGGTAATAAGGAGAATAGGGGGAAAATTGTGAAGTCCGGTTATATTTAAAAACTAGTTTAAGAAGGGAAATGTATTTTTTTAGATTTCTTTCGGGTGTGAAATTTTTGAATTAACACAGATTTAGGGCAAAAAACAATAATTAATTGTGTGAAAGAAGAGGGTATCAACGACAGCGCCTATTCCCCTCCCACATATGCATTTGCAATGAGCTGTGTAAACCTTAGGCTTCTGCTTCGCCCACTTTACAATGTTCAATTCATTACTGGGCCCACCCAAATTGTGTCTTGTAATACAACCTTTTTTCGGTATCTTGATGGAACACCTTTTCTTGAACACCTCATAAGTTTCTGAATGACCGTAATACTTTTTCAAAAATTCACAGCTCATCATTTTATTTATTCTTTAGACTTATACCAATTTATTCATGATGCAAGAAAACAATCATCGAAACACTAAATCATCTAATCTGAAAAGCTTATTTCATTAAATGCAATGAATTAGTACACATTATGGCTTATCAATCAGTTTTATAATAATTTCAATTAAATAATTTAAACATTATTATCCAAAAATCAACATTTCAGTTTTGTAACATTTTTAATATTAGACCAGAAATCTGGTAGTTTTGTTCAATAATAAATCCAAGCTGCAATTTTTTTAATGAGAAAGTTTCATTTTGGGGTCCTTTTTGACATATCAAAAATGCTAGAACAGATCAGTTGCCAAACCCGCATTTTTTTTTTTTTTTTTTTTTAAACAGTTCCAAAAGTTACTTTTGCGTGGAAGGATGATTCCCATTGCATTTTAGAGCAAAATGTCCAACAGAAAAAAGAAAGAAAACAAAATTCTGCACAAATTTTGTTTTAAAAAAATCCGCTAACTTCTATTGGTTACGAGTTATGATACATTGAAAAGTCCCCACTTATTTTGATATTCAGCGAAAAATCACTCAGTGATTCGTTTTTTTTAATAATTGTTTATAACAATTTTTTCTAATAAATATTTTTTCTACATCCAATTTTATACTTAACTCCAAGACACTTGTAATTCTCAGTGATTTCCGTAAATTGTACATAATATGCTGTCACCATTTTTTGGCATTGATACTAATTAACTATAATTGATCACTTGAAAGTAATTACATATCAAACGCGCCAAAAACGCGACCTCCTGGGTGGTGTGGAAATGAGTATTTATTTTCATACAAAGGAATACATTCAATAATTTATTTGAAATTTGTTATGCTATTAAATTGCATTTCATATGTCATTACTTTCAAGTAATAAATTACTTAATTATTTTCAATACGAAAAAATGGTCAAAGCAAATTTTGTATAATTTACAGAAAACACTGCGAACTACAAGCGCCTTGGAGGTAAGTACGGAATTGAATGCAGAAAAAGTATTCATTAGCAGGTATTATCACAAAAATGACAAACGATTTGTTTATTGATAAAAAATATATGTCAAATTTTTAATTAATTATATAGCGTTCGTGCTGCAATAGTATTCAAAAATGATTATAACAAGATTTTATAATAAATAATTTTTGAAAAAGCATTTGTTCATTATTAAAAAACTATTTTTTTATGATTAAAAGATATATTATCACTTTATCACTTTATATATATATATATATCATTTTTTTTTAATCAATGTTATAAGAAATTATTTATTTATGAATGTCAAAAGACTTATTATACATGATAAATGAATCATATACACTTATTTGTTACAAAAATTCCAAAATATCACCGTAGTTCTACTTTACGGTACGCTCAGGTGTCTATGCATGGAGAGTGCACTTTCCAAGGTCATATCTCGTGACCTATTTGGGCTAGGACACTTCGAACCTGCGCCAAATTGACTCTACTTTCATTTTTTCTTTAGGAACTTTGTGATGGGATTCCCAGGAAAGGAGGTATTTTGCGAAAACACAACTTCTTCGAGTTTAGTCAAAAATGCACAAAAAAAATAAATATTTTGAAATCTTACAACTCCCAAAATAATAGATCTAAAAGACTTTTTTTTTAAATATACACAGATTTTTGTAGACTGTATTTCATCCTCTGACACAATCATCGTAAATTGAACTTGGCAGGATTTATTTGGAAAAAACTGACGTCCACCTTTTGTTTCTTTCTTTTTTTGTAATTACAGGAAATTGAGTCTAGTTTCACTCACCTGTGGAACATTTTTCCGCGCAGTAATTATTTCCAAAGACACACAGTGTTTTTTTAAACTTAGTGATTTTTGGCTGAACATAAAAAATGGGGACTTTTCTATGTATTATAACTCGGAACCAATAGAAGTTAGCAGATTTTTTTTTAAACAAAATTTGTTCAGAATTGTGTTTTCTTTCTTTTTTCTGTTGGACATTTTGGTCTAAAATGCAATGGGAACTATCCGTCCACGCAAAAGCAACTTTTGGAACTGTTTTCAAAACAAAAAAAAACAAAAAAACGGGTTTGGCAACTGATCTGTTCTAGCATTTTTGATATTTCAAAAAGGACCCCAAAACGAAACTTTCTCATTAAAAACATTGCAGGTTGGACTTATTATGAAATTTCACACTTTTGTCCGACGTAATGCCTGGACTATATATAATCTCTCGTAAACGGAATAAGCAATAAAAGAATTTCAGATTCGAATTTAAGAATATCTCAAATGTATTTATTTCAACGAAAAACTATTACTTTTTTCTAATAAAAGTTAAATTTTCAACAACAAAAAAACGGTGAATTGTCAATACAAAAGGTGAAATTTTCTTTCCAAAGAGTCGAATGTTCGCAGCATAATTAAATTTTCAACAACAAATTAACTTTTAAGCAAACAGTTGAATTTACAAACCAATATGTAAGCTTTAAATAGAAAAAACGACTTTTCAAGCAAGATAATTGTACTTTTAACCAAATAATTGAATTTTCAACCAAAAACAGTTGAATTTTTAAAATAAATTTCCATTTCCATATCCAAAATGTTGATTTTTTAGTAAAAAGAATGTTCAATAACAAATGTAGTAGTCGATCATTCAACAACAACAAATACAATGAATTTTCAACATAATTGTTAAATTTTTAACCAGAGTGGAATTTTCCACAATTCATTGAATTTTTTATCAAATAAATACCAGATAAATACCCCCAAAAAACGTAGTGGTTGATATTTAAACCAAAAACGATGAAATTGCTACCAAAAAAAAACGAACTTTCAATAAAATACATGGCTATTCAAACATTTGCTCAAATTTTCAAATAATAAATAAATAAATAAATTTTAAATAAAAAATTGTAAAGTTAAATTTTAAGTGAAAAAATTAATTTCAACCGATTAGGTGAATTTTTACCAATATTAAAATTTTCAACCTATAAAGATGAATGATCAATAAAAAAAAGTAGTATTTGATACTTGCAATTAATAATGATTAATTTTAATTTAATAAAAATAATTTTAACCAAAAAATGCTGAATATTCAAAATTTAAATTAAAGATGATGAAATTTTTACGTGAAAAAAACGAATCTCCAATACATGAATTTCAGGCACATAGTACTTAAATTTTCAATTGAAAAAATAAATGTTCAATAAAAATGCTGAATTTGAATTTTCAGTGATGAAATATTAATTTTAAAAAGAACGATTATTTTTTAAGAACAATGCAATTTTCAACCAAAGGTGAATTTTCAAAAAAATAAATTTTTTCTAATTGTTGTATTTTCAACCTATAGCGATGAAAACTACTAAACGGAATACACTTTAAAACCAAAAAGACAAATTTCTAACCAAGAAGATTAATTGTTTTTTACTAAAAAAAACGAATTTTCAATAATATACATACATTTTTTAACAAATAATTGAATGTTAAACTAAGAAAGATAAATTTTCAACCAATTTTTCTACAAAGTCTAGTTGAAATATTAACTAATATAAATTTTTAACTGAAATTATTAATTTTGAACAAAAAAATTATTTTTTAATCCTCAAAGAATAATGTTATAACAGATATTTCAACGACAAAGGGCTTTCAATTTTAAATCAAAAACTGTTAAGTTGATCCAAAAAATTCAAATATTTAACGGCATAGTTAAATCTTTAAACAAGAAAGACTTCAGTTGAATTTGCAATAAAAAATATGAATTTTCAACAAAAAGTTAATTTTTTACAGAAACAGTTGACTTTTCAACCCTTAAAGACGAATTCTGAACAAAGCCGTTGTAACATTTTCAGTATATAGAATCTATTATAAACAGATTAAAAGAACTTATCATCATAATTTAGATATTTTAAATGCATTATCCTTGACAGTTGTTTACCAAAATTCTTAACTTTTCCCTGACCAATGAAATTCCATAATTTCCAGTTATTCCCTGACAACAAAATATTTGGTTGATCCAAATAAATTTATTGATTTTTTTAAATAAATATTTTGAAATATGGTGTACTTCATCGATTCAACAACAAAATTTGGTTAGTGCAATCAAATATTGTATTGAATCAACCATATTGTTATGCATATTAGAGAAAACAGTTTTTTTGGTTCAATAAAATTTCGTTTGTGTTGAACTTAAGGAAAACGCATTCTCCGAAGTCGTAGGCGCAACCTCCCTGCAGTGTATATTTCAACCTATATTGGATAATCATTTATTAAGACCACAAATAAAAGAAAAATAATTAATTGTAACTTTAATTTATTAACGCGTTTAGTGTCTTACTAATTAACTAAAGTAAATTAATTATTTTACATATAATAGTATTTTTAATCAATAATTATCCACTGCAGAGAGGTTTCCCCTGTCCTTTTTTCCGCGATACGTAGGTGGTCTTTATTTTTACTTGATTTAAAATTAGTCAACATTTTCAAAATGAAACATTGTTTTTTTATTTGCAAATTTATAAGCTAAACGCTAGAGGATTAATAATAATAACTTTTCATCTACTTTTTTCATCTTACATAGCGAAACCACCGACGGTTTCTATAAACGTAATCTTAGCCGATCTCGGCGAATCAGCGGTCATTTGTAAAAGCACTACAGAGCTGCCGACGAATCTGCACAGAGATCCCTTTGTATTGAGCTCTGGCCATTTTGCAAGTATATTAATGACTATCATAAGATGCAACAGATATGGGGTACAGTAGCTCTTATGTGGCCTTAAAAAAAACATCATAGCAGGTAATTTGCCATTGCAAAGCCTGAAATGAGCTGCAAAGCCAAGGTAACAATAGGACCTCTATATATAACCCTTGAAAATTATTATTGCATTTCAAAACAGTCATTTAGAAATACATATTAATCAGGGTGGTCCAACACTTTTTTCATTCGCATCCTAATGAGAAGGTTTTTTTTTATCAAAAATGACATTGTCAGTCTCCATCAAATCTTCTCTTTTTGACCCCCCCCCCCCCCCCCCCCCCTCCGTGTGTGGAAAAGTCGATTGGGACCAAACTGAGTCCCCAAATCAAGTTGCCTAACTACCAATTAGGCACCAATTTGGCGCATCAATTACTCCCAGATTGGGCCCCAGTTAGGCAATATTATGCCTGGCTAACTTTAAAAGAGAAATTGTCATTAATATATATTAATAAGGCATTTTGTTTATGCACTGAACTTGTAAATTTTATTTTAATGAAAAATAAACACTTTATTTTGCTTATAAAGATAAAAGTTAGTATTTTTGGATGAGGTGGTGCAAGAATGAAGTTATCGACACATTCATTTTCTGCCATCCTTATATCAAAACTGCTTTTTCGAAAAACATATCTTGAACGTATTATAAAAGGATGAGTTTGTCGATCTTTATGGGAAAGCTCTATTATCCACATGCATATTTACTTTGCATTTGCATGATTGACGCGGTTACGCGGTTCTGATTGGTCAATATGAGCCCAGGAAAAAACGCGGATAATTTTAAAATGTATAAAAACCTCAACATATGAAATAGGTATAAGAAACTGAGAACAATGTTTTATACGTACGCCAAATAATTTCAATGGTGTTCGTGCAATACATTTTTTTCACGGTTTCACCAAGTTTTGGTTTCCAAAGCAGAACATTTTGTTGCACAACTTAATATTTTGTTGAATCAATAGAAGTTTTCGTTTAGTCAGCTAAAGCTTCATTTAGCTTCCGTTTGAGAAAAAACTTTAAAATCGGTTCAGAATGTAAGCGGGAATATTATTTGGAACTTTTTCCATCCAATGTTCACACTGTGCAGCGCGCCAACCCTGCGCAAAGTCAATTTAAGTCCTAAAACTGTGCCCATATATAGGTGATTTTCTTATGTAGGTTTCAATAATTAATCATTCGACGCAGCAAATAAAATTGCATGTTTATGTCGGAATGCATCTAGTCTAATATAGAAGCAATATATTTCCTTTATTAATTACATTTGTCTAAAGTAGGACGCCCAATTGCGTCCAAATTGGTGCCCGAGAACTATTTGGGTAAAATTGGGCATCAGTCAGAAAAACTATTTGTAAGAAGGTGTCTGTCTGTCTGTATAGACACGATAACTTTCAAAAGGCAGATCGGATTGGATTGAGCTTAAGTACAGGTTTTTAAGACATAAAAAGAAATAACAAGTTGGTTAACCAGCCATTTTTGATCAATTGTTCTGATTTTATGCATCGAAAATGTTTGTTGAAAAATAAAAAATTGAGTTAAAAATTGAAATTTTGGAAAAACAACACAAGCTGCGAATAAAATGAATAGACAAAAGATGTTCATCTAAAAATGAGCTACAAATATGTACCTGAAGTTTCGAACGTTCAAATGAACGAAATTTTATACTGATAATTATGTAAACTATAGAAAGGACTAAAATATTTGTTCATTTATAGTGGAATTCATTTATTATTGAAACAGAATTATAATGCATATTTTAAAATGCAGTTGGAACAATATTGATGAATAAAATAAAAATGGGGAAAAATATTTCGTTCATTTAAACGTTCGGAACTTCAGCTACATGCTACAAATTGTTTTTGAATTATTTTTTGACGGAAGACGTTTTTTTTGTCTCAATCATAAAAAATAACATTGAAAAAACATGAAACAAAAAAAATTTTATTGAGAAACGGACCGAAATACGAAAAACATGAATAGACAAAAGCTGTCCAGCCAAAAAAGATCTAAAAATGTATAGCATTTTATAAATAAGTCGGACGACTAACATAAGATTAGCAAATAAATCAAACGTAGCTATACGTTTTTTAAATATAACTTATCATTTAATTGTTCTTAGAAAAAGTTATGATTTCAAACAGAATAAAAACTTGTTTGCGTATTCGATATTATAAAAATGTAAACATTGTGTTGAAATCGTGACCTGTCTAACCTCGACTTAGAAACATCAATTTGACTTTTATCAAATTTTGTTGTGAAACTTCGGTAGATAGAAAAAAAAACTAAATTATTATTACGAACTAAAATAAAATTATTTATAATATTTTAAATAATGAAGAAGGTTCGTTTGTAAAGGCGATATTATGATCATCAATTGTCTTGCAATTCGAACCTCCCTATCATATAATAGATACAATTTTACATTTTTGTTCAATTTATTCTATAATTTCAATTACTTAATTTAACACGCATTTTTGATCAAACATTCTTACATTTAATATTTTATAGCAGTATATTATTGAGCCTATTATTTGCTTTAAATAGAAATTTGTGATACTTACAAATTCTGTCCAACCACCGGTTTTTTCTTAACTAGTTTTGCAGAAAACATGTTATTTCTTATGAAATGGAATTTTACTTGCAGTTGCATAGCAGAAATAACCTCATAAATTTTAATGTTGTTTTTTATCAATAAAACAAAAACTACGCATCCTACCAAAAAATATCCAAAACGGAATGTTGCATTTTTTTGTGCAATCAAAATTTAAATATTCGATTTTCCAGAAAAATTCAAACAGTTGTTGCGTTGTTTGGCTTACAATATTTATTTATTTTTTTTTTTTGACTTTGAAAATCCTATAACCCGGGTAATTTTTTGTATTAAAAAAAACTGATTAAGATAAATTGTAGCATTTTTAAGTCTTAAAAAAGTGGTCTCAAACATTTTCAAAATGCGCTCACTTTTCGAATTTTAATCCAAAATAGCTGGCTTGCGAACTTGACCTTTAGTTTAGGACACTAAACCAGTATACCAAAGGCCAATCCAATCTGTCAATTCTTTGGAAAGTTATCGCGCTAACAAATTAAAATCCAACAGACCCACAGAAAACAGGCAGGCAAACAAACAAACAGACAGACATTCGTAAAAATTTGTTTATCGGATTCAGGAGGTCTCAAAATTTGGACATTTGACAAAAACGGGGAGGGGGGGGGTCAAATTTTACACAAAAGCACCTTCTCTGATAAGAGTGTAAAAAATTAATGTTGAATAGAAGAAACCTAAAAGATGAATTTTCAAGGAAATACGTGACTTTTGAACCAAATAGTAGATTTTTCATCCGAAAAGATAATTTTTTACTAAAAATAGGATAATTAAATTTTCAGTTAAAACAATTAATTTTCAGCAAAAAAAATTAATTTCTATAGCAAAGAAAACAATTAAAAACAAAAGAGTTTACTTTTTAACGGAAAATAACTTTTCGGTCAATAAAGAAAAAAAATTAATACAAAGTTTTAAATTTTTAAACCTAAAGGTGAATTTTCTTCCAAACTTTCGAGTTATAAAATCGAAACTATACATTTAAAACACAGTTTATTTTGAACAAAATTGTTGAATTCTGAAGCCAAAGAGACCAATTTTCTAGAAAAATGTTGAATTTTTATACTAAAAGAGTAAATTTTCTACCAAAATATTTGAATTTTCAGACTAAAAAAGGCGATATTTTAAGAAGATGAATGCATTTTAGGTACAAATTTAATAGTTAAATTTTTAGGTCAAAAAATTAATTTTCAACGAAAAATAATAAGTATTTTCAAAACAATAAGTTTTTTTAATATTAATTCAATTCAATTCAATTATTTATTCAATAATTATTTCAATTCAAGTTCAATTTTAAACCAAAGCACATTAATTATTATCAACCAAACAGTTGCAATTTTATTCAAAAGTAGTGCAATTTCTTGTATAAAAGATGAATTTTTAAACCAAACAGATGAATTTTCAACAAAAGAGTTGAATTCGTCAACAAGATTAATATTTTACCACAAAAAAACAGTGGTATTTTTAATCCAAAAAAGCAATTTCTACTAACAGTTGAATTTTCAACCAAATAGTTAAGTTTTCAGTTAAAAAGAAAACAACTAATTTTCAAGACAAAAAAAACTAATTTTTAAGAAAAAAGTTCCACTTGAAAATATAAATTTATTATTTATTCTAAACCATGAACCGTTGAATTCAACCAAAAAAGATTAATTTTCAGCCAAATAGTGGCATTTTCAACCCAAAGAAATGCAATTTCTAATTTAATAAATGGATTTTTAAACATTAAGATGACATTTTAACCAAATAGTTGAATTTTTAGTTTACAAAAAACTAATTTTCAACCAAAAAAAAAGAATTTTCAACAAAAAATAGATTTCTTAACTAAAATGATGAATCATCATCCAAAAAATTAATGTTCAACAAAGTAGTTCCACTTTCAATTACATAGTTGAAATTTTTAACCGAAAATATGAATTTTCAACAAAAAATGTAATATTTGATATTTCAAACAAACAAAAAATCAACTTTGAACCAAGGACAGTGGAATTCAACTACAAAAGGACAAATTTCAGTCAAACAGTTGCATTTTTAACCCCAACAAAATTCAATTTCGGAGATAAGAGGTGGATTTTTAAACCAATAATAAATTTTCAAACAAATAGTTGAGTTTTCATCTAAAGAAGATAAGTGTTCAACCAAGCATCGATTAGTTGAATTTTCAGTTAAAAAACAACTGATTTTCAAATACGAAAAAAAATCGAGTTTTTAACCATGTAGTTCCACTTTCAACTGTAAATTAATAAATAGTTGAAATTCAAACCAAAAATATGAATGGTCACTGAAAAATATAATATAATATGTTAATAAAATAAGTAAATATAATTATTACATAATTTATTTCTGAATAGTATGTATTTAATTAAATAACACCAGCGTCATGTTCTTCCAAGATTGGGGTAACCCAGAATCCATCTCTTTTTTCTCTTCCTATGTTTTCAAATAAGAGAAAAATATTATGGTCCCTCTAATAGTCAACGCCCAGAAATAATGATATTTAAGATAACTCAAAAAAAGCAGAGTAAAAAAGTCGAGTTTTTTGTCGGATTACGTTCAACGTCTCCGAGAATGTGGCTTAGGACCACTGAATGCTGGGTTATAAGCCGAATTGGAAATCAAAGATAAAGTCATTATCGTAAGCTGATGCTCGAATTGACAGTTGAAAATTTTCGATAAGTCAGTTACTTCACTAACATTAGACTCACTAACAAACTGCTGATTACAAATAAGTATTTTGTAACAGAGATTGATACTTTGGAAATTCAGGACAAATATTATTCATTTATTATTAATGGATTAGTGTCCGCTTTCTGGGAATAACGTCGAGAATATAACTAATTTTGTGTTTTTAATCGATAATTATAATTATTACAAATTACTTAATGAAAAGAATTGACCGATTACTGCTTAATCAGTACGGTCAGTTCATAGTGTTAAGAGTAATATTTTGTTGTCTATACTCGAAATTTGAATCAGTCAAAAGTTAATGATTCGAAGTCAATTTTGACTGATTCAAATAAAACGGATTTGATGACAGACAAAACTGTAAAAAGAATCAACCAATCAAAAGAATCAAAGGATCAAAAGAATCTTTTCACTAAAAGATTGAATTTTTAATAAACCACTTCAACTTTCAATCAAAGAGATGAATTTTCAACAACAACAAAAACAAATGTACTACTAAAAAGATGAATTTTCATGAAAATGCATGAATTTGCAGCCAAGCAGTTAAATTTATAATTAAAACAGATACATTTTCAACAAAGCATGAAATAGTTTAATCTTCAATTATAAAAATTAATTTTCGCCAAAAAAAAGTATTTTTAACAAAATACTTTAATTTTCAGCCAAAGATAAATTTTTGAACTAAAAAGAACTATTCTTTACCAATAAAGTCGATATGTTAACAAAATGCATGAAATTTCAACCAAGCCGACATATCAAACAAAAAATTTATTATTTTAAATGAAAAATATTA
The DNA here is from genome assembly GCF_010883055.1 of Belonocnema kinseyi. Classification (NCBI taxonomy): domain Eukaryota; kingdom Metazoa; phylum Arthropoda; class Insecta; order Hymenoptera; family Cynipidae; genus Belonocnema; species Belonocnema kinseyi. Next base: position 85,369,602 of record NC_046665.1, on the reverse strand, counting down.
TAATTCAACTATGAAAGAGGATTTTTCAACTAAATACTTAAATCCTCAACCAAATAGTTGATTTCTTTAATTAAAAATATCAATTTTCAAATAAAAAAGGCAATTGTTTAACTTTTAATTAACAAGATTAATTTTTAAAAAACGGACTTTGTACAAAACAGGTAAATTTTCACAAAAAAGAAACGAATTTTGTAAAAAATAGTTAAATATACACAAAAAAGATAAATTCTCAACAATAAATATTTTATTTGTTGATATTGCACATACAAATATTTTGTTTAAATTTCAACAATTTTGTTAAAAAGTAATATTTAAGTTTAGAATTCGTCTTTTAGGGTTCAAAATTCAACTTTTTTTTTCATCCCTCTCTTTACATTTAAATGTTTTTTGTATAAAATTAAAATTTGTTGTGATTCAACTATGAACTAGAATATTTTTTGTTGAAAATTCATCTTTTTGTTTAAAAATTCATGTATTTTGTTGAAAATGTGTATATTTTGTTGAAATTACATCTTTTGTGGTAAAATAATTATCTTCATGGAGAAAAATAAAAATTAATTTTGCTAACTGAAAATATAACAATTTCCTTGTTGGATGAAAAATTATATTTTTTTAGTTAAAAATTAATGTATCTAGTTACAAATTTATCTTCTTGGTTTAAAAATTCGAAAATATGAATTTACCATGAAAAAATGCATTTTTAATAAAGTAAACCAAACTCAGTTGATGTTTCAACATCACATATTTTAATTTTAAATCAAACACAATATAATTTAAACAGAAAGACAAATTTTCATAAATACAGTCGAATCCTTAACAAAAATGTTTAAGTTAAATTTAGAAAAGCGAATTCTTCACAAAAAAGCTGAATTTTCTAATAATTAGTTGAATTTTTTTTCATCTTGGTGAATTTTTAAGCCAATAGTATAAATTTTACACGAACAAGTCGAATTTTCAACGCGAAAATATTAATTTTCAACAGCAAAAAAAGTTGAATTTTCAACGATATACCTGAATTTGTAAACTAAATAGTTGAACTTAGAACCCAAAGGCGAATTTTCAAGAAAATGGTTGAATTTTTTACCAAATTGTTGAATTTTTAGTCTACAAAATGTCACTTATTAACAAAAAATGAAATAAATGAATTTTCCCTGAAGAAAAATAATTTTTAATTCATAAAAAAAAATTCTTTCAAAAATAGAGTTTTCTAGCAAATAGTTGAGTTTTCTGTCAACTGTTTGAATTGTTAAGCCAAAAGGACAAAGTTTCTACAAAAAGTTGAATTTTCCCATCTAAATATATGAATTTTCAATGGATTGGTTGAATTTTTAAACAATATAGATGAACTTCACACACGAAGACAAATCTTGAACAAAATGATTTAATTTTATACCAAATTGTTAAATTTTTAGGCTAAGAAAGATTACTTTCTAACCAAAAATGGAATAAATAAATAATCATTGAAAAACAATCATTTTTCATTTAGAAAAGCAAATTATTTACAAAATAGTTACATTTTATAACAAATAGTTGAATTTTCTATCAACTTGTTGAGTTTTCAACCCAAAGGTCAAACTTTCCATAAAAAGGCGATTTTTTAACACGAGAATAAGAATTTAAAAAAAAAGTTGAACTTCGAACCGAAAGACGATTCTTCGACAAAATGGTTTGATTGTCTACTAAATTGTTGAATTTTCAAGCCTGAATGATAAATTTGGTACAAAACAATTAAACTTTCAACCCAAAAATATAAATTTTTCAACACACAAGCTAATTTTCAAACAAACAGTTGAATTGACAACCAAAATTATAAATTTTCAACCAAAAAAAGAAATTTTAAATCAAGTAGTTAAACTTTTAACCAAGGAGTTTCATTTTCAACCTAAAAGGATGATTCTTTAACAAAAATTGTACCCCATGTAAAACAGCGTAGAAAAAACGTTGCCCCCCCCCACCCACGCACCCAAAAGACTACACTATTTATGCACAGACTCAAATATTCACGTGCTTTCAGGTTTTTTTTATTAACATGAACAGTTTAATAGAAAAAATAGAATTAAAGTAAAATTCATCGCCTGATTATATTCAATTTGAAAAGTTCTTTTAAGTCATTAAGGGAGCGCCCCCCCCCCTTCACATACATTCGATGAAAGAAAATTTTAATCACTTCCAAAATTGAAAATTTGGAAGGCAAATTTGGTTTTACTCTCGGTTATAGCGGCACATGCACTAAACGAATGATATATAATATAGCAAGACTTCTTCCAAGACTGCTGACCGCGGAGATAACGCTTTGACCCGTTACAAGTCTCTAGTACCAAATGAATGCCTTCACTGTGTTTTTAACAGAGGCTCAAGCGAAATACAATTTGTGATCCTTTTCCATCCTTAGTTACCCTGAGCCGAATAGTGGAAGGAAATACATACTAGATTTTTGTGAAATTTGACC
>NC_046665.1:85358934-85367140 GCF_010883055.1 Belonocnema kinseyi | reverse complement strand
CCCCCCCCCCCCCCACCCTTGTAAAATGTCCGTGTGTGTTTAATTTACTCTTTGAGTGTCCTAAATTGAAGATCAGGTTCGTAAGCGAGCCGTTTTGGATACAAATTCAAAAAGTTAGAGCACTTTCAAAATTCTTAAGACCACTTTTTTTAGATTCAAAAATTCTATGTACGGATATTCGTAGTACAGAAAGAGACAAACAATTTATCTTTGTAACATTTCTTTTTTAAAGAAACTACCAGACTTATAACATTTACAAAATTTAAAAGAACAAACGAAAATGAAGATTTTAAGCCAAACAATGCACGAAATGATAGCAGTCAAAAGAAGAAAGACGTTGCTTCTTGAAGGCCCTACAAGATTATCATAAAAACTTTTTGAATTTTAATGAAAAATCGAAAATTCCAATTTTTATCACACAGAAAAAATCAAAAATTATTTTTTGCGGTCAAACTATGCAAGATACGAAAAAAAATTTATCGACAATAATTGTGCACCTGAAAAAGATATACAAATTTATTACGTATCACTTTTCGAGAGAACGAACGGCAGAAGCTACGAAAAAAATTAATAGACAAAATTTATTCACCCCAAAAAAAGCTACAAATTTTGATAACTTTGTCATTTTGAATTTTTTGATAGGATGCTTAGTTTTTTATTTAAACGTAAAAAACAAAAATAAAAATATTTAATTTTGCGACCATTGACAAAAGCTATGCAAAAATAAATAGACGAAAGTTGATCATTCAAAAAAGAGCTACAACTTTGTCCTAAATAATTTTTTAATAAGACGCGTAGTTTTTGATTTAATCGTAAAAAATAACATTAAAAATACGTTATAACGTTAACCTAAGTAAATTAAGTTTTTGACAAAACGACACAAAGTGCAACAAAATGTTAATTGACCTCATGTTTTTTTATGGGATGCTAATTTCGATTTTTTTATTCTTAGCTTAACATGCTTCAAACTATTGTGAGAGTGATTGTCAGTGACAATTTTCATAAAACATTAATAATTATAATTCTTATAAACAATTTTTGTGAGTAAATTTAGAATTTGTGGTTTTTTACCATTCTAGATTTCCCTTTATCATCTGCCTTGATGCAGATATTCTTCGAAATAATATATGTTTAATTATATTTTGCAAAATACGACAATTGTTGATTTTGAAAACAAATTAAACAAATAATATAAAAGTTTGGAAATTTGGGTTTTAAAAGAAGCTATAAATACTTTTGATTATTGTGAGATTGATCTTTCTTTCCAAATTTCAAAAAAGGCAACAATTATAATTTATCTAAAAAAATTTGGTGGAAAAATGTGGATTTTGTCGTTTTTTCAATTTTGGATTTCCCTTCATTATCTAAATTGATGCAGATATTCTTAATTTTTGAACTGAAATTATTTATAATAGTTATAATTATTAATTTTTAATAGAAATTGTGACTAACAATCAATCTCGCAATAATTCAAATCATTTTTAGCTATAGGAAACCATTTTTTTAACGAAAATTCACAATATTTGGCTCCTTGTTAATTAAATTTTTTATAATAAATTAAACATATAATACCCAAATTATTTGTATTCTAAGAGTATTCCTTGATTGAAGATGATTTTTATTATATGCAAACCGTTAATTATGCGTGAATAGTTTTTTTGTGAAAATTCTCGATTTTCTCATACTTTGATTAAATGTATGATAAATAAACAAATGGAAATGCAGAAATCTCTGACCAAGTCGCTCTTTTAATTTCTATGCACTTTAATTTGAAAACAAAAAATAATTGCAAAGCGGTGCAAAATTGAAGACTCTACAATTTTTCGAACAAAAAAAATGCATTTCCTCCCACTACAAACGATCTTCTTGAATTTATTAAATTATCAAGGACCGCTATAAACACAGCGGTTTCGATATTAATAGACCACTCTCCCGGTCCTTTTACCATCTTACATCGGTTTCCGTAACAGAAAACGAAATTTGAAACCCTAAAAGGTTCAGTCACTGGTCAAATTAGGAGGGTTCAAGTTTCAATGTTAATTTCCAACCGAGATGTCACCTAACTTCCTTTACAACTTTTTTCACTTAATGAAATAATAATTCATATTTAATATATTTTAAGTATCAGACTTCACAACCCAGAATGCTGGCTCTCAAACCATAGGAAATAGAGTGATTTTTCAGTAAAATATAGAAATAAATTCTTTTGAATCAAATTAATATAGTTTTCAGCCAATAATGATGAATCTTCAACAAAATAATTCAATTTTTAACCAGATACTTGAATTTTAAACAAAAAAGAATCATTTTGAACCAAACAATTGCCCTTAAAACCAAATAGATTCAGATTTTTAAACAATGTGCACGATACTAAAAACGAAAAGCGTTGCTCACTTTGGTTTTCAATTACGAATTATTTGATACCTGTATCATATTTTTCCCCAGGTCGCTAGCGATGTCCAAAAAATAGTCCAAGAACAGCCTATTTTAGCGACACTCTTTGGACAACCACTACAAAACGTTTCTATTGCAATTGAAAAAAGATTTAAAAATTCTAAAATGGGCTAAAATGGAAAAGAAAAAAGTTTCTTTTTTTTTGACAAAAATAAAAAAGAAGAAAGAAAAATTAGAAGGCAGACAAACAAATTCCCTTCCTTCTCTTTTTATTTCTTTCGTCGTTTTCATTTTTATTATTATCAAATCAAATTTTTTTTAAATTTGTAAAAAATAATCACCAACTTTTCGACTTTCATACAGCACCATTATCAAGGCAAAAAAAGTAAAGAAATAAAAATAAAAAATCGAGCAGGCACGAACAGGAACGAAACCACGACGTTCTCTTCCTGAAACCTGTGAATAAAATCTTGCCTTGATTCTCGGCTGGCACAGAAAGAGCATCGTGGTTTCGTTGCTGTTCTTTCCTGCTCTAATTTTTTTACCTTGATGAGGGTGCTGTATGAGTGTCGAAGTGCTGCTGATTATTTTTTACAAATGTTTTTTTTTAGTATGATTTGATAATAATAACAGAAAAAACGAAAGAAATAAAAAGAGAAGGAAGAGGATTTGGTTGGTTGCCTTCTCATTTTTCTTTCCTCTGTTTTTCCTTTTTTTTATTTTCAAACCAAAAAGACGAATTTTCAAACAAAAAAAAGATGAGTTTTCAACCAAAGAAGGTTTGTCACTCAAGAAAAAAATGCATCCAAATTGTTAAATTTTTAAGCCAAAAAGTCAAATTTTTTACAAACCAGTTGGATTTACAACCCGAAAAAATAATTTTCAACATAAAAATACCAATTTTCTAAAAAAGCGATGAAATTGAAAACCAAAGATATAAATTTTTTAACATAAAAATTAATTTTAAATCAAGTAGTTGTATTTTTAAGTGAAAATATAAATGTTCCACTAAAAATAGAATAGTTACATTTTTATTAAACAAAATTAATTTTTACTAAAAAAAAAAGAATTTTCAACCAAAATATGGAACTTTCAACATAGGAATTTAACTTTCAACGAAGCATTCGCATTTTTAACCAAGTAGTTGAATTTATAATTTACAAAGAATTAATTTTTAACCAAACATGGAATATTTATCGAAGGAGTTAAAATTTCAATGAAGAAGTTGAATTTTCAAACAAGTACACCCAACTATCGCTTTCAGTTCCCCCGTTTTCGGCCTTCCTAAAACAGCTGGGGCGCCAGCAGTTTATCAGGGAAACAGAGCGAGAGCGGTCAATGAAATTAATGTTCAAACAAATAAAAAAAAAATCAATTTAATATTTAACTAAATAATTAATTTTTTATCGGGTTTTTAATTTTTTTTAAATGAACGCTCAAAAATCAAAAGGAGAACTTTCAACCCACAAAGATTTTCCAATAAAAGAAGAGAAAGAATTCAAACAAATTCTTGAATTTTCAAGCCAAAAATACGAATTTTCTAAACAGTATTTCAATTTAAAACCTGAAAATATGCTTTTTCAACCAAAAAATTCATTTACAACTAAATACTTGAATTTTTAAGCTAAACGGGCCAATTTTATACGGAAAAGTTTACATTTAAGCCCGGAAATATAAATTTTCGATAGAAAAGTTAATTTTTCACCAAGCAATTGAATTTTCAACTAAAAAAGATACATTTTTAAGAAAAAATGGAATAGTGATACTTACAGTTAAAAAAATATTTTTACCTATAAGAAACAAATTTTACAAGATTGTACAACATAGTTATATTTCCAACCAAAAAAATGAATTTATAATCAATTAGTTAAATTTTCAACTAAAAAAGATACTTTTTGAACCAAACATCAGTGGCGTAGCTGGGGACGTAGGGGGCCGTTGCCCTGGACGCAAACGCTCTGGAGCGACAAAACGATCTTTGAAATGAATGCAGATTTGCAAAATATAGGCGGCTAATTATTTTTGGCCCTGGGCGGAAAATTTCGTAACTACACCACTGCCACAAGTGGAATAATTAATAGTTAATTTTCAATCGAATAGTTGAATCCTCAACTAAAAAGTATTGTTTTTTTAAATAAAAGTTGAACTTTCAGCACAAAAATATGAATTTCTAACTATAAAGTTAATTTTTAACCAAATAGTTAAATTTTCTGTGGAAATAGTTGCATTTTTTATAAAGACAGTAGAATTTTTAAGCACAAAAGATTATTATGTTAAATCAAAAATAGTTGAATACAGACAAAAAATACCAATTTTCAGCAAATTAGTCGAATCTTAAACAAAAATTGATTAATTTTCAATCAAACAATTGTATTTTCAACTAAAACAGATGAATTTTCAAACAAAAAAGACAAATTTTCAACTAAGAATGAACAAAAATTGAAATTTTCAAGATAAAAGCCATATTGTTCACAAAAAAGTTGAATTTTTTTATTCAACTAGAAAGAAGAGGAATTTTCTTCAAAACAGGAGAAAAAAGAAGAATTCGTTAAAAAGGAGGAAAGAGGAGAATAGGGAAAAGATTGTGAAGTCTGATTTAATGTCTCAACTACTTATGTTTACAGATATAGATTACTGTATCTTCTTTTCTGGCATTATCAAATTTGTAATTCTTCAAAAATTTCCAAACTTATCTCACTTTTCGTGACTCCATTTATGGACGAAACTACTTTCACTACACTCTCTGTATCCATAATATCGCTGAAATATTAGTCATTAATACTGTGAAAATAGAGATAATCATAACGCAATCTTTAAATGACTTGTTTGTTATAGTCCGGCAAATAAGGTAAATTTAAGAAATTTTTGGTTTCCTGTAATTTAAATTTTCATATAATTTTTTTAATTGTAAAACTATTTTAAAATTCTGATTTGGCCAGATAATAAAAAAACTGTTTATATTAATTTATCAGTAATTTATGATATTTTATTAATTTATGTTGTTCAAATAACTAATCACAAATATTCTTTTAAATCAAACGTCAATGATGTAAAACTGCGATATAAAATCCTTTTGGTCTTTGATTGTAATTTAAAAATTGGGTGTGAAAATTTAACTTTTTGGTGAAAAGTATTTTTTGGTTATAAATTCAACTATTTAATTGAAAATTAATTTTTTGATAGAAAATGTATGTTTTAAGGTTGAAGGTTCAATTATTTTGTAAAAATTAATTTTTTAGGTAAACATTTAACTATTTTCTTAAAAAATGCAACTATTTTTATGAAAATTCAACTATTTTCATTCAAATTCAAATATCGTTGGTGTAGGTCATTTTACAAAAACTGCGTTTGTTTCACAAACATTTGAACGAGCTCTTAAAGATTTCACAAAGATTTCACAAAGATTTCAATAATTTCACAAATATTACCAAATATTTCAAAAATATTACAAATATGCCGCAAGATTCGAGATTTCCAAAGCTATTAGAAAGGTTTTACAAAGATTTCACAAAGATTTCAATAATTTCACAAATATAACCAAAAATATTGTAAATGTTTGGCAAAAAATTCTAAAGATATTAGAAAGATTTAAAAAAGATTTCAATGATTTGCAAACGATTTCACAAATATTTCAATAATTTCACAAATATCACCAAATACTAAACAGAATTTTCTGAAGATATCAGAAAGACTTTACAAAGATTTCATGGATCTCTCAAAAATGTAAAATTTTTCGCAAAGATTTGGAATAGATTAAAAATATTTCATAAAGATTTCAATGATTTCCAAAAGACTTCACAAAGATTTCGGGTGGATTTTAAAGATTATACAAAGATTTCAATAATTTCATAAATATTAGGGATCGTCCACAAATTACGTAAGACGTTTTTCTTTTGTTTGAATAAAGACGAGCATAAAATTGCTGTGAAGTTGAGAAGGACACAACGATATAAGCAAAAGAAAAACTATCTTACGTAATTTGTGGACGATCCCTTATCAAATATTACACAAAATTTTCTGAAGATATTACAACGATTTCACAAAGCTTTCAATTGAATTAAAAAGATTTCATAAAAATTTCCACGATTTCCCAAATATTTCAAAATGTTCACAAATATTATCAAGTATTTCAAAAAAAGTAAATATATTTTACAAAAAATTCTAAATATACCAGAAAGATTTTACACAGATTTCACAAATATTTTTAACATTTCAGGTCGATTCAGAAGATTTCACAAAGATTTAAATGATTTCCCAACAATTCCACACAAATTTCAATCATTTCCCAACGATTTCACAAAGATTTCAATAATTTCACCAATATTACCAAATACTCCAATAATATTTTTAACAAATTCCCAGAGTTTTAAAGATATTAGAAATATTTTACAAAGGTTTCACAAAGATTTCACAAAGAATTCAATTATTTCACAGACATTTCAAAGATTAAATAGATTTCAAAGATATTTACTATTAAATTATATTAAACTTATTTATCAAATAATAAAAATATTTCCTGAAAATTTCCAAAGCTTTCAAAAACATTTCACAAAGATTTCACGATGACCTTATTTATTTCAAAGATTGACTCAGCAAAGATTTCACGTAGATTAAAAATTGTTCACAAAGACTTTAACGATTTCCTGAAGGTTTTAATAATTTGAAAAATATTTAAAATATTTCGCAAAGATCTTCAAAGATTTAAGATTTCAAATAGTTTTAAGAGATTTCACGAACACTTAAATTATTTCGCAGATTTCAGGTAGATTTGTGAAAAAATTCAAACGGTCCGATGAATTTAATCATTTATTTTTAAAGGGGGGTATGTCAATACTTTACCCCTCCCTGGCCGATTTCTGGGGAGGCATTACCCCCCCCCCCCTCACACACACAGGGCTCCGTTGCCTCTGTAAGTTAGTGGACATAATTATGTCATTTATATTGAATTTGCTGGATTTTTCTCGCTTCACTAAACAAACTTCTGTAAATCATATACAACGTTTTCAAACCATATCAGATTTTCTGTAAAATCCATAACAAAATGTTAGATAGTAAAGCGAGTTTTTTTTATAAAAATAGGAATTAGTAATTAGTAGTACATGAACAAATGATCTGTACTTTTCCTTGATTTTCTTCAAGGATGATTCTATTTCTTAGGTATTCCAAAAACCCTTTGGTAAACAAGCTTGATTGCAAATTCGTCTTGTATATCACAAAGGCGCAATCACGTTCTAGTAGTACTATAAGGAACTTTGCTCACATCCATCTTCATCCTCTCGTAAATAATAATCGTTAAGATTGTACCTTGCTTGCATGTCTCTTGACTTAAGTGATTCCGATTAAAATCCTCCAATCTTCATTCTGCGTGCTATTTTCAAATAGAAAATACACCAGCCTTTAATAGAAAGTCCGACAATCCGCAAAACATCAATCGCTATCAGGAAGAGAGTTTTAAAAGAGTATGTATGTTAAAAAAAAAACGTAATTCCAGATGAATAGCAAAGAATAGCAGCCAACATAAGATCACATTACGAAACTGACTTTCGCATGAAGGGATTGATATATATCACGTTATCGTGACATGAATGAATTTTAAACTAAATCCTCCTTTCTGATAATATCGTATCGCTCATCTAAAGAAATCGACAGTGAATGATTGAGAAACTGCATTTGTGAATGAATGCACTATAATAAATTGGGCGTGTCTCGAAAGTTCTGATTCGTTGGCCATCCCCCAATTATCATCTATTATTTTATCTACGATCGTGCCAAGTTATGAATGTACGCTAATATCTATCGTTAACTCAATATA
>NC_046665.1:85331923-85358834 GCF_010883055.1 Belonocnema kinseyi | reverse complement strand
TTTATGTTTATAATTTTACAATTACTGCAATTTTTAAATTTGCAATCTTAATGGTGTTGAGGTCAAGGACAAAGTGACAAGTTTAGAAAATGTTTAAACATTCAGAAAAAAAGCGGTTGACTCATTTCAATCATTTGAATGAACTAGAGATTTTGTATACAGTCAGGTTTTGCATATGGCAGACTTTAGAGCTAAAAATGCTCTAAAATAGGAGAAATAGAGTGATTTTTCAAAAATAGGAAGGTAATGGGGCAATATTTTTGTTTACAAAATTAATTTAGATAACATACTAAAGTCAATTTCTAAAGACTAAAATTGCTACGATTTCAATTCGAAAAATATTTCATTTTCAGCAAAATACATGACTTTGAAAAAAAAGTTGAATTTTAAACCAAAGAGATGAATTGTCACGTCAAATATTTAATCTTAAACCATAAAAATTAATTTTCAACTAAGAAAGATCAATTTCAAACCAAAAATGAAATAGCTGCATGTTCAGATAAAAAAATGCAACTAAAACAAAACTTAATTTTTAACGAAATAGTTAAATTTTAAACTAAGGCAAAAAAGTATTTTAAACTAAAAATGAAGTAGCTAAATTGTTACCTTAAAAAAATGCAACTGAAACAACCTGGAAATTTCAACTAAACAAATGAATTTTCAACTACAAAATATCAATTTTCAAAGAAATAGTTAAATTTTAAACCAAAGAGATGAATTTTCATCTAAAATATTTAATCTTCTACCAATAAAATTATTAGTTTTCAACAAGTAGTTGAATTTTCGTCTAAAAAAGATCACTTTTAAACCAAGAATCGAATAGTTAATTTGACAGTTAAAGATAAATTTCAACCAAAACAAGAACGAGTTTTCAACAAAATAGTTCAATTGCCAACCAAAAAGAAGATTTTGCAACTAATTGAATCTTCAACAAAAAATTAATGTTTTACAAAGAAGTTCAGTTCTCAGTCAAGTAGTTAAATTTTTTTACTAAAAAATATGATTTCTCAACGGAAAAAGTAACAGTTGATATTTAAAACAAAAAATATTGTTATTCTAAACAAAAAACAATTGAATTCAATCGAAAAAGACGAGATTTCTACAAAGCACTGGAAGTTTCTACCCGAAACTATGTATTTTTAAAAGAAAAGAAAAGAATTTTAACAACATAGTTGGATATTCGACTCAAAAAACCGAATTTTAGATAAAATAGATCATTTTGACCAAAATGGTAAAATTTTTAAATAAAATAGTTGAATTTCGAACCCAAAGGCTAATTTTCAAGATAATAATTGAATTTTCTACAAAATTGTTAAAATTGAACAAATGGTTGATTTTTCCACATATATTTTTGAATTTTCAAGCAATTAATTTTCAACCAGAAAAAAACAACAAATTTTCTACAAAACACTGATATTTTACCCGAAAATATAAATTTATAACCAAAAAGTTTATTATCAACCAAATAGTTTTATTATAGACCAAATTATAGAAATTTTTCACAAAAAACGTCATTTCTAACCAAATATTTAAATTTTTGACCAAGTATATTATTTTTGTCAAAAATATTTGAATTTTCTACCAAATAGTTGAATTTTGTACAAAAAAGGTTGAAGGGTTAAAAAAATTTCTGAAAAATAATTGCAATATCAACTTAAAAATATGCATTTTTAACAAAACAGTTCATTTTTCACCAAACAGTTCAATTCTCGACAATATTCCAAATGGTTAAATTTTCATACGTTAAAAAGATTAAACTTCAACAACAATATTTGCATTTTCAACTTACTTGTGGAATTTTTAAGCCAAAAGACGAATCTTATAGAAAGTAGTTAAGGTATTAAAAAACCAGTCTATTTTCAACCAAGAAAGATGAATCATCTACCAAAATACGACGTTCGTCTTCAAAAAAATTAATTTTAAATTTAAAAAAAAAAAGAATTTTATATTCCAAAAATCTTTTTTAATGTAGAACATTTTAAAAGATTTCCAAAATTCTAAAAAAATCTGGAAGGTTTTAAGACCATTTTTTCAATTTTGAAAGGTTTTTCCAAATTTTAGGAGTACAGTGAAACTCTTCAATAACCCTTTCGAGAATTGATCAACCGCGCCGTGGTAGGCGTAATAGGGGGTGCGCGGGGTGGTCTGCGGTTGTCACTTAGGCGGGCACTTAAGCGTGAATAAACAAAATCGGAGCGGGATATATTGAGGCAGTTCCCACCCACTGTCATCCCCAAAATCAGCGCTATGGAAGAGTTTCACTGTAATTCGATTCAGCCTAAAAGGTATGTTTAAGCGTTGTAGAAGTTTCGAAGATATTAACAAAACAAAAAAAATTGCAACTAAAATGTTAAATTTTAATGAAAAATATTTATATTTTCTTCTTGGGTTCTATTAGTTGAGTTCGCATGTAGGCGAAAAACGAAACAAAGCGGAAACAAGGGGAAAGAAATGAATTTGAAAGAAAAGAGTAAAGGGAAAAGAGTGTAGAATCTAATATGGGCTAATTACAATTTCAGAATTGCCATCAACGACTCATTCTCCAGAATTACTCACAAGATTAACAGCGGAAACCATGCACATCGATTGCACCGGTTCTAGTCGAGTTTGTGGCGGTGAGACTGCTTGTCGTCAAATTAATCATACTGCATCGATTTGTGTTTGTCCTCATGATTCCTCTTTACCGACACCGGATATGAAATGTCCAACTCGCATCGTCGGTAAGTAACAAATTTTAACAAAAAATTTAATGCTTCTACAGTTTTAATCGAAAATAAAAACATAATTAATCATTTCAGTTCCTAAGCCACCAAAACCAATACACAATATAATTCCACCAAGTGGAAACATCAATGATAGTTCAACTGTTCATCCGGAAGCGGAACAGGTATGTTGGAATGGCAACAAATTAAATTAAGATGAAACATTAGGATGCCTCATAGTTCCTTTTTTTTAATTTACTAATACCTTTAATCGAAATTTTTTCGTTTGGTGAGAAAAAAATGCCCTATTTTTTCCAGATTAAAAAAATATATTTAGAAGTCGCTATGCAAGTTTTTATGTCAAAATTTGTGTATTTTTAATTATACCATCTTCCTCTAAAATCTTTACCACATTCTCTTAACACTTCCTTCACCCTCTATTCCTCTCCTATATTCTACTCATACATGCTTCCATGTTTCCGCTTCCCAGTCACAAACTTTGCACTTTCTGTTCTCTTCTTCTTCCCAATACATCCCTTATCTTACCTCGTTTTCCAATTTAAATTTTCATATTCTGGTCCGTCTTCTCTCTCCCCATCCCTTTTGTAAATACTTTGGTACTCCTTCCTTTTTCATCTTCTTGCACCATTTATTATATTTTGATTCCTCAATCATCCCTCATTTTTCATTCGATTTTCTTACCCTGCCACTTCTCTTCAATTCTTCATTGTTTACTGCGGCCCTCCCTCCTACATCCCTATCGCTAAAGAACTCCTTTCTTTTTCCATCTCGTTACTTCCTCTTTCTGATCTAGTACCTAATTTATCTCTTTGCACTTCTTCTCTCACCATATATCCAGGCATCCTCCAGTCCACCCCTAACGTTCGCCTTATATACCTTTCTTGTGAACTCGCAATCTCTTCCCTTACCTTCAATCATTTTTTTAACCTTCTTTTCCCTATTCTCCATACATATTTCACTCTCCCTTCCATCTCCCAATCAATTCTGTTTCCTCTCTCCTCCTTTTCTAAACCTCATTATATTTGACTTTTATAATATTATTCCCCTGGTATGTCCTCTTCTTCGTTTCGTTGTCTAACATATTTTTCTCCTTTCCTAACTTTCATTACTAAGCTTAATAGCAAAAATTCTGCCATCTCAATATCCTGGTTAACTCCCTTCCTTCTATTTTCCTCTCTCTATTGACTACCTGTCAAACCAATTCTAGTAGCCTTCTCCGTCTCTTCTTCAAACCTTTTACTTTTACTCCTCTTTTATATCACAGATCTTAGTAGATTCCTTCTTTGTTTATTACATTCTTCATGCCATCTACTTCTACTCCGTCCTTTAAAATCTTCTCTTTTGCTTGTGCCCTCGAATACTCTTTTTATTTCTCTTCTCATTACTTCCACCTCTGTACAGTTTCCTCTCACATGTTGATATTATAGACCTTTTTCTTGAAATGTTCTTTTTCTTATCTGACCAATCCCCTCTTCCTGTTCTTTTTACCCTTACTTCCTTTTTATCCTTCTTCTTATTACTCCTTTTGTCCTCTAATGTCACTAGTATGGGAACGTTATTCGAATCTATATAATCGTCTGTCTTTAGTTTTTCAACCTTTTACCTCGTATGTTGTATGTTGTATGTTATTTTTTTATTTTATTGAAAAAAAAACAATATTTTTAATACTCCTAAAAAAATTTAAGATGATTTTTTATTTGGAAAACTGAGTTTCAAGAGAAACTTGAAAAGGGCTTCAAAACATTTAAAATGATTTCTTAAAATTTCTGAAAATATTGTAAACCATTTTAAATAAAAATTTCTCAATTTTGCAAGATTGCAAAATTTGATTGAAAAATTCGAGTTTTAAGAGATATTTAAAAGTTTTGGATATATTCAAAACTAATTTTAAACTTAAAAGCGATTTCAAAAAATGTGAGACGTAGATTTTTGAAGAATTGCCTATACAATTTTGAAGCTTTTTAGAAAGATTTCTTATGTTGAAAAATTAATTTTAGGAGATTATTTAAAAGTATTTTTAAAAATGTCGAAAGATTTCCAAGATTGTAAAAAAATAATTTAGAAGGATTTAAGACCATTTCTTTTAGTTATAAAAGTTTTTTTCAAAATTTTAGGAATAATTCAATTCAACTTAAACGATATATTCAAGAATTTTAAAAGTTTCGAAGAGATTAAAAAAATTTTAGAACTTTGAAAGATTTTCGAAAAAATATCAAAAAATTTTTAATTTCTGCCGAACTTATACAAGATCTAAATTTTTTTAAAGAGACTCCAGTTTTTCCTCAATTTTGCAAAATCATTTAAAATAAAAAAAAAATTAAAAGCTAGATACTTTTTCGACATATCTGAAATCTTCAACAATCTTTTTGAATTTTCTTAAGAATCCTAGGAAAATGATATTTACATAAACTTAAAAACAAATAAACTTAAGAACGAATTGTTATTCAAAATTTTTATTTTGTGTTAAAAAATAATATTTCTAAGCAAAAATTCGTTACCTAAAACTTCAATTGCTCTGCTAACAAATTTATTAAAAAATTCATATTTTTTGTAGAATTTCACTGTTTTTTAATTTTAAATTGAAATATTTTTTTGCAAAAATATGAACTATTAAATATTTTGTTTTAACGATTAATCTTTTCTGGTTAAACTCAAATATTTCTGATTTAAAATTTAAAAAATTGTATTTTGAATTATTAAATAATATTTTTTTGGTCGAGAATCAATCTTTTTTTATGGAAAATTCGATCATGTGGTTGAAAATTCATCTTTTTTTTTTAAATTTAACTGTTTAGTTAAAAAATATTCGTAGCCACGCATAGATATGTTCAGTTTTATATATTTAGGCATGCTTCTCTCATTTAAAGTGTTTTTGTGTAGTTTGGTTACTCAAATTTACTTTTTTGAGTTTGTTTTCTTTTAACTGATTGTTAAAATATACTTCTTTTCAAGGCTTGTTGTGCAATTCTGTTACACATTTTTAAACCACAAATTCGACTTTTTAATTTTTACATTCTCATCAGAGATGGTATTAGATTTGTGTGAAATTTCACTACGCCCCCAGTTTTTGAAAACCCCTGAATCCGAAAAACAGGTTTTTACTAATGTGTCTGTATGTATGTCTGTATGCCTGCCTGTATGTCTATCTGTCTCTCTGTCTATTTCCACAATAACTTTTGACAAAATTAAGCTATTAGTTTGGCCTTTGGTACATCGTTTAGTATCCTAAACTAAAGGTCAAGTTCATTAGCCAGCCATCTTGGATACAAATTTAAAAATTGGGTACATTTTGAATAATTTCGAAAACACTTTTTCAAAATTCAAACATTCTCTGTGCGGTTATTCACAGTATTCAAAAATTCTAACAATTTATCCTAATGAATTTTGCATAAAACCAAAAATTACCAGAGTTATAGCATTCACAAAATTCCAAAGAGACACACGTTAATGAATATTTTAAGCCAAATAACGCACGATATAAAAAAAGTCCAGAGAAGAATAATGTTGCTTTTTGAATGCCCTACAAGATTGTCATAATAAATTTTTGAATTTTCTAGAAAATCAGAAATTATCATTTTGACAGCTTACAAAATAATGAAAAATTCAAAAATTCCATTTTTCGGCCAAACTATTCAAAATACGGTAAACGATGAGTTGACGAAAATTGTGCATTTCAAGAAGAATTACAAATTCGTTCTGAATCACTTTTTAACAGGATGCGTACTTTTGGCTTTAATGTACAACTGTGCAAATTTTAAGTCGAAGAGCTAAAAATTAAACTATTTTATTTTTAATAAAAGAAACACGAAATTGAATGATTTCATATTAAAATGTCGAAAATAGTACAATATTCAAACGTTAAACATTTAACATTTTAAGATACGAATTTTGGAAATAGGATGATTTAAAATTCAAATGCATGGAAATAGTATTATTAATGATTAAATAAATAATTACGTTATTAATCATTAAAGCGTTTAAAACCTATGAAAGCGAAATATGAAACATTTAGTGTCCAAAATAAAAATGCAGAGCTGAATTTTTAATTTTTCAACTTTAAAACTTCCTTTAGAATTATTACTCATTCCTGAAATTTTCTAATCAAATATTTAACAATTATTTTGAATTATTTATACGATTCTAATGTTTTAAATCGTGCAATTTTAAGCTTTTTAATTCGAAATTGTTTTATATTTATATCTAAAATTATTAAATTCAAAACTGACTACCAAGTCTTTTAATATGAAATTTTGAAGTATATAAACTTTTTTATAAATGCGTATTCAAAACTAGAATTTCAAATTAAAATTATAGAAGTTTTAAAAACGAGAAATACATTTTTTTAAAGTATCACATCCTGCAATATCAAGTGCCATTCAAAACGACTGGATAGATTTTTTGTACTGAAAAATGTTACTTCTGTAAAAAAAATCAGTGTCATTTCCGCCGTTCAAAATTACAGAATTTAAATTTTTGAAAGCCTCGAAAGTAAAATTATTCTAAACAGTTTGAAAATGACGCGCTTTCTGATTAGAAACTCTTAAAACTTGGAAAACGCACAAATTATGAAAAAGGGGAAATCTCCCGATGCAATATTGTCTTTCTCGGCTTTCTCCCGGTTCTCCAGATTCTCCCTGGTGGATTAGCCACCCTGAGCTTATGTTTTCAAATATTCTTTTCTAAAGTTTCCTCATTTTCAGGTGGAGCAGGCGAGACAAAAAGTACCTGAAATAGTTGGAATAGCCGTAGGCTGTTTTTTAGTACTGGCGATAGTAACGAGTGTAATATATTGCTACAGAAGAAGAAACTACAATGCGAAGTCCAAGCGCAACTCGCTCGATGTAATGATTAATTATTGTGCCATTTCAGTCTTAATAAAGCTGAGAAACTTTAGCACGATTTTGATAACCTTGGCATACACTATAACTGTTTTGCACAACTTTTCACTTGCAAAAATATGTATTTGTTAAAATTCATCTGTTCTTCTTTCAATTATAGAGATAAATTGTTTAAACACGATTAAAAATTGTATTTCTCAAGTTGCATGCAAAATAATTAATATTACATTCCAATCAGATCATTAATTAATTCGTTTTTTTTAAACGATTCTTCATAGTTTGTGTGCTAAAATTTCTTAGGGGATCGAATAAAGATTATTTAATGAATTGTTTTTTTTTATAGAATACACCTAGAAATCTTAAGAAAAGTCTTCTACTTGATAGTAAATCTACGCGAAATCCTCAGTATTTTGCGTGCTCTTCACCAGAAGTGCCTCTTTTGCAGCGAGATTCCCTCGTTTTTTTACAAGATATTGGAGAAGGCTGTTTTGGTAAAGTTTACAAAGGTTCGTAAACGAAAATCTATTTAAAATTACAAGGTGGCCGAATAACTTTATCTTCAAAATTCCCTGACTTTTCCATGACTAATTTTTCATTTTACCTGAGGATTTAACTATTTTACTGAAAATTCGTCCATTTTGGTAGATTTCAACTGTTTTTTTTTAAATTTTTAATTTAAAAAGTTTTTTGTTGAATAATCAACTATTACGTTTTTCGATGCGATAATCAATTTTTGTTTGGTTAAAGTCAACTTTTCGTAATTTAAAGTAAACAATGAGTTTTTTGTTGTTACATTATCAACTATTACATTTTTTATCGAGAACAATAATTTTTTTATTGAAAATTCAAAAACATCCCCTAATTTCCCAACCCACATTTCCCCTGATTTACCTTCATTTCACCACTTCGCCTACTCTTATTTTCCCACTTCCCCTACCTTCATTTATCCTCCCGCTCTCTAAATACACTCCGCTAACGTTCCCTACTATCCCACCCCTCATTTCTCCTCTCCTTTATTTTCCTCATTTCCCTAATTCCTCTAACCTCATTTCTATTCATTTTAACTACACTCCCTCTCCTCATTTCCCCTCACTTCCCCACCTTCATTTTCCCTCAATTCTTACACACCCCCTCACTTGCCCTCCTTGGAAAAACTTTGCTTTTCCACCCAGAATTCCTATTAATATATCCTGAATATTTTTCCATTTTTCTTAGAAATAAAAATTAATATTGGAAAAAAATATTCATTTCAGATCCGAAAACAAAAAAGAATATCAAATTATTTACGATATTTATGTCGTAAAACCCAGCAAATCAAAAAATATATTAATATTTAAAATTCCAAAATTCTAATCTTGTAAGATTTGTAAGATAGAATTTAAAAGTGACTCATGTGCATTAATAATGTGACTATAGATCTGGTGAATTTAAAAGAATTCGTCAATAAGTAGTTTAGGTCAATCTTAACGGATTTAGGAGAAAGTCATAAAAATTCAAAAAGGATTCAAACTAATTCAAAAGAATACAAATGAATTGGATTTTTTTTAGTTTCATTGATTTCAGTAAAATTAAAGTTAATTTCTAGGAAATTGAGAAAACTGAGAAGAATGTGATGAAATTCCATCAAAATTCATAGTAAGTTTGCAAAGATTAAAGTGAATTTTTAAGAAAAAGTATTAAAAAATAAATTGAATTCAGTAAGTTTTAAACAAGTGTAGAAAAATTTAAGGAAATTTAAAACAATTTGCTGAAATTTCTGAGAATTCAAGGTGAGTTTTAAAAACTTCAGGATACATTAAACAAAAATTGTTGAAACTTAAAAATTACTTAAAATTATTTAAAATACTGTAAAATCCTTTAAACAAATTTTAAATCCCTTCAAATTACTAAAATTCATTGAAAATTCCTTGAAATCTTTTATAATAATAATCATTAAAATTCTTAAAATGTTTAAAAATATTCTAAAATCTTATTGGTTCAATAAATTCATCGTATTTCTTCTGAAATTCTAAGACACTATTTAAAACCCCATGCAGGTTTTTTTTGGCTCTTACAATAATTTAAATCCTTTGAAATTCCTTTAAAACGTTTAAAACTTATGAAAAGACATTGGAATCTTTTAAAACATCCTAAGATATTTCAATTCGTAGAAATATTTTGAAATACCTTAAAACTTTTTTAAACTCTTAACAAATCCCTTGGGAGTTTAAAAAAATACACTATCATCTGTTAAAATCCCTTCAAATTGTCGAAATCTCTTGCAAATTCTTCGCAATCTTAAAGTTCCGGAAAATATTTCTGATAATTTAAAATCTTTTGAAACCCCCTTTAAAACCTTTTAAAGCACTTTAGAATTCCTTGGAATTTTTAAAAATACTTCAAAAAATTTTTAATCTTTTGAAATCGCTTCAAATTAATAAAATCTATTACAATTTTTTTTAAATTATTTGAGCTACCCTAAAATATTTTTAATCATTTGCAATGATGACTACAGATTATTGAAATTGATTAAAAGAACCCTAAAATATCTCGTATTCTGTAAAATGTTTTGAAATCCGTTACAATTTTTTAAAGCTTTTAAAAATTTTTCGAAATTTAAAAAAATGCCCTCATAACGTTAAATACCTTAATTCTTAAGAATACATTCTTTCAATTCCGTTAAGATATTATAAAATCCTACAAAATTACATTAAATCTAATTTTTCCTGAAATTCTGGAAAATGTATCTAAATACCTAACTTTTAAAACTCCTAGGATCACTTTAAATCCTAAAAAATCTTGTAAAATTCGGTACAGTCTTTTTAATTATTCTAAAACCTTATAGGTCCTATCAAATGATTCAATATTTTCCGACATTGTAGGCCACTTTGTAAAACCTCATGAAAAAAATCTTCGTTCTTTTAAAATCCATAGAAATTCCTTGAGTATTTTTTAATCTTGAAAATACCTTGGAATAAGTTAATTTATTGAAATAAAAATTACTTGAGTAATTTATTTCTATTTTTAAAAAGTGATTATAGTAATCTTATCTGTAAAAAATTATTATAAAGTGATTTGAGAAAAAAAAGAGACTAAAAGTGACTATGTTGCAGCCCTGATTATTTTTGGCAATTACATAAATTGCTTCTTACAGAAATTCCTTGACTTTTACCTGACTTTTCCTGTCCAACAAAATTTTCTGATATTTCCCTGCTTTCAAGATTTTCCTGGACCTATGGCCACCCTGAATTAATTCTGTATGGCAAAAAATAACAGAAAAATAATAATTATTAATGATTTCAGGTGAACTACAGTATGGAGAATCAGTAGAAATAGTAGCAGTTAAGGTATTAAAAGAATCGGCTTCACGAGAAGTTGAGGATGATTTTATGCGAGAAGTTGATATAATGTCAACTTTTCGTCATCCAAATATCTTACTTCTTAAAGGGGTTGTCCTTCGCGAAATAGGACATAGTCCTTGGATGGTATTCGAATATATGCCATATGGTGACCTTACAGAAGTATTAAGAGCCAATTCTCCACATCATTTTAGGTCTTCCAGATCAGATCTTGAACCCTTGACAAGGGTAAGTACCAAATCATAAGAATTATAAATAAAAGAAGGAAATTTCTTTAAATTAATAAAGAATAATCTTCCAATGTATTCATTCACGTGTTCAATTTCAAATTCTCAAATTTTAATGGACTCGAAATGTAAATAATTTGAATTCAATGTTTCCAATTCTAATTTATTCAATTTTGAACGCTTTTGATTAGAAGTAATGCCATTTCAATTTCTTAAAATTTCAAATGATACAATTTAAAAAATTCCAATTATTAAATAAGTAAAATCGGGAAGTTGGGAAAGGGACGACTACACAGAGAGAGAGAGAGAGAGTTTCGAGATCTTCAGAGAGTTAAATAATGCATTTTCAAATTGTTTATATTTTTAATGTTATAAAATAAAAATCAGAAAATGTGGAGACGCGTTTTTCGCACGTGTATTTAAAGCTTGTTAATTGATCAACAATTTATACCTGCAGGAATCGCTACACTGGATAATTACCCAAATAGCTGAAGGAATGATGTATTTATCAACACAAAGATTCGTTCACCGAGATTTGGCATGTCGGAATTGCCTAGTGGGATATGGTCTGATTGTCAAAATTGCAGATTTCGGAATGTCGAGGGATGTTTATACGTGTGATTATTACAAAGTGAGAACAAATTCTTTTATAATAGTTTAAGAGAAAAAAAGCTGCATTAAAATAACCCAATCAAAAGTCTCTTAATTTTTTAGTTTTTTAAATTTATTGTTAATTTTTATAGATGGGAGGTTCGCGGTTGCTTCCAGTACGTTGGATGTCTCCGGAAAGTGTGATGTATGGTCGCTTCACATTAGAAAGTGACGTGTGGAGTTTTGGGGTCGTTCTTTGGGAAGTTTATTCCTTTGGAAAGCAACCTTATTACGGGCATAATAACGAGGAGGTGAGTTAATTTTTTTTTTAATTGACTTAAAATCTTCTAGATTGTTATTAGAGATGTTTGAAAATCTTTTAAAATTTTATGAAATCTTTAGAATTATTCTTTTAAAATTAATTTTGAAAAATAAAAAAATCTATGAGTTTTCCAGGAATCGTAAGAAAATTTTTTTATTCTCTTAAAACCTTTCAACATTCTTAGGAAACTTCATTTTCAAGATCTTCCAAAATTTACAATTTGTTTAAAATTGTTTGAAATCTTCTCAAGATGTAAATAATGTCAATTAATTTTCAATACCAAAATATAACTCAACAAAAGAAAGTTATGTTTTTTACCAAAATATGACTTTTCAATTAAATAGTTCAATCAAATTTCAAAAAAATGACTGACATATTAGAATAGTCGCATAGCTCCATTTTCAAAATTCCCTCATTTTTCCCGGACCAATATTTCATTTTTTCTGATTAGTAATTTTCAACTACTAGAATCTTAATCTTATAATATTTTCAACATATAATCTTTTATAAACGAAATAAAACAATTTACAATGCTTCTTATAGAAATGCCCTGACTTTTTCAAAAAATTCAAAATCCCTGATTTTCAGGTTTTTCTAAACCGCTCTCTCAAAGTTTTTGACAATGAAAAATTAATTAATAAATGATTTTTCAGGTGGTTAAGCTAATTTTGCAAGGTATAATGTTGATACCACCAGAAGACTCTCCACCCTATGTGTGTCAAATAATGAAAGATTGCTGGAAAACAGAACCAAGAGATCGCTTGCGATTTCCAGATGTTTTGGAATATTTAAGAAAAGCTGAAGAAGCTTTTGCTGAAATGGAAACATTACCACGGCCCCCTCAGGGCCCAGTTACACTCAGAACACCAGATGTCCTCGATCCTGATGGGTATCTTTTACCAGCTCCAGCAAAAATTTGTGAATACTGGCAACCACTGCCGCCAATCGCTGATGAGCCTACTGTCACTTGTACATAAATTTAAGATAAAAAAATGTAATTTTTTTTTATGTGCCTTGTTAATACTCAAAAGTGTACTTGAACGAATATGACGAAAATGACGAAGTCACGATTTGATGAATTAAAACGTATTATTTCAGTATGTATTAATTTGCTCTCAGGATTTTTCTATGAATCTCGACAATCACGTAAGATTGAAATAAGATTGAAATATTAGAATATGTGTACAAGCTAGAATTGTAGAGTTTTGTTTAATTAATTTTAGGGATTCCTCAATTTTAATAATAAATCGTGTGTTTTTGAATTATCAGTTTTCTGCTTCTAAATTAAATTTTATGGTGTTATGCTGATTCTTTGGTTGCATTTTAATTATTTTCTCTATTTATTAACTCTTATGCCACAATTTGGAATATTTTAATTTTTATAAATAAACAAAATCTAGCAGATAACTTGTACCGCTGTTTTGGTTCATTCATATTGGAGTATTGTATTATGGAAGTATTTATAATTGTTAATATTATTACATTAATAATAATAATTTACTAATGATGTACGTTGGACGCACGCGTGTGTCAAAGGAATGCAGTCACACGTGAGGTCCGTCGTGATGGCGAAATGAGACGCAATGCGCACGCACGCTCCTACCCATCACTCCGTTGCGAATGGTGGTGGCAACATGCGTGCGTTATGACTCACACAGCGTACCTCGCATGGGATGAGTGTAATATGCGTCGCACGATTATTATCTGGGTATAACCATCTTTCTACCTCTTCTACCATACTCTTGTCAATAAGTTCCTGTGCCATATGTGCTTCATGAGATCAACCTCACTGGCAAAGCCTACAATTTAGATCCCTGAAACCCTTATTATCAGATTTCCCGACATTTCCACATCTAAGTTTATCCTATTGTACTTCTTCCAGGTATACAGAAATACTGAATCCTTGATTTTCCAAAATTCCTCTTTGCCCATCCTAGTTTTCCATTTCCCATAGTCCTCAAAGTAGGTGGACTAGTTTATCCTCCTCCAGTATTTTGGAATCTCCTGTTCAATTTTTGTCCCTATATTACGTTTTAAGTTTTTGAAATTTTTTTAAATTCCCCGAATAAATTTAATAGGGATCAAATCTTCTCCAGGAGCTTTTTCCACCTTCATCTTCTAATACATGTTACCATTTCCTCATAAGTCATATCACCATTAAGTTCGTCTTCTCCTTTTTCCCTGACATTTTCCATTAGAGTCTAGAGAGACCAGCGATTCCCAAACTTTTTATGCACATCCTGGGGAGCGGCAGGGCCACCGCCCTCACATTTTTCACAATACCCTGCCGCCAAGGGGGGACACTTGACTGCTTCACTGCTTGACACACCATGCTTCACGCGAGAGAATTAGAACCGGTTGAGAAAGATTAAAATGTGTTAATATGTTAATAAACTAATTTTAAGTAGTTGAATCAATTTTCTAATCTAATTTTAAGGAAATGAAAAGAAATTTGACGAAAATCGGTTAATATCTTCAATGAAAGGGTCCTCATAGCGTGGGGGGGGGGGGCTGCTGAGTGGCCGGGCCCGGGCTGGCGGGCGCACCCGAATTGAGCCTGCGGTGAACCACCCTTGCCTTTCTCGTCACGAATTGAGCCCAGCGGTTAAGTAGGCAATTTTCGATGATCCTGAATTGAGCCAAAACTGCCCCGCCCAATAGAAGTATGAAAATAAAGCTATGAATTATCTTTTATTTTTTTTGCTTTTCAATCTCTTGTATTGTGTTCGTGAAATGCTCTTAAAAATGCTAAATAGCAGTTTTATGTCAAATTCATGCTAAACACGATAATGTTTGGCACATTCCCAACATAAACTATTTTCATTCGATGAGTGAAAAGTTTCCTAGTACTTTTTTCACTAATTTGGAGTTGTTTAAATAATTATTATTTGTTTAAAAAGTTGTTTGCGCTTGTTAATCATGAGAATTTATTATATTTTAGAATAAATTATACATTTGGGATAAACATTTGGTAGAAATTGAATTTTTAGTTCAACTATTTAGTTTAAACCATTTAGTAAATAATTTAACTTTTTCATAATAAATTCGCTTTTTAAATTGAAAATTATTATTTTTTATAATGAAAATTGAACAATGTAATTTTTGGATAGAAATTAATCTTTTATAGTCTAAAAATCCAACTATTTCGTTGGCAATTTCGTCTTTTTTAGCATAAAATTAATCTTTTGGGTTGAAAATTCAAGTATTTGGTCTAAGTTGAAATTCTTTATAATTTTTTTTTTTTTTTTTAATTGAAAATTCATAATTTTAGTTGAGGATTTAACTGCAATTAAATCCTCAACTAAAATTATTCAATCAAAAAAATAAAACAAATAAAAAAAATCAATTAAAAAAAAAGAATTTCCCGTTTCACGATTTGAGACCCTCTGAATCCGAAAAACACTTTTTTACGAATGTGTCTGTCTGTATGTCTGTCTGTATTTCTGTCTGTATGTCTGTCTGTCTGTGAACACGATAACTTTTGAAAAAATTAATCTACTATATGTGTCTTTGCTACACTCGTTTAGTGTCCTAAACTAAAGGTCAAGTTCGTTAGCCAGCCATTTTGGACAAAAATTTAAAAAGTGGGCACATTTTGAATTTTTTTGAGACCACTTTTCCAAAAATTAAAAAATTCTCTGTACGGTTATTCATAGTATTCAAAAATTCGAACAATTTATCCCAATGACTTTTTTCATAATATTAAAAATTACAAGAGTTGCATTTACAAAATTCCAAAAAACACACGAAAATGAACATTTTAGGCCAAATAACGCACGATATGAAAACAAGTCAAGAGAAGAAAAATGTTGCTTTTTGAATGCCCTACAAGATTATCACAACTTTTTTAATTTTCTTGGAAAATCAAAAATCAGATTTTGACAGCATACAAAATAATGAAAAATCCAAAAATTACATTTTTTGGCCAAACTGCAACATGCGGTAAAACATGAACAGACAAAAATTGTGCATTTGAATAAGATCTCCAAATTTGTTATTAACCACTTTTTGATAGGATGTATAGTTTTGACTCTAATAATGAAAAACATGATTAACATTAAAAAACAAAAAAATTCGCCCGCTTCGTGGGCACATTCTGATCACAACGTATGTTAATACATTCTCATCAGAGAAGGTATTAGATTTGTATAAAATTTACCCCCCCCCCCTCCCAGTTTTTGATAAAAATTCACGTTTTGAGGCCCCTTGAATCCGAAAGACAGGTTTTTACGAATGTGTCTGTCTGTCTTTATGTCTGTCTGTCCATGAACATGACAAATTTTGAACAAAATAATCAATTAGATTGGCCTTTGATACACTCTTTTAGTGTCCTAAGCTAAATGCCAAGTTCGTTGGTGAGCCATTTTGGATAAAAATTCTAAAAGTGAACGTATTTTGAAAGTTTTTGAGACCACATTTTTTCATGATTCAAAAATTCTCTGTACACTTGTTAATAGTATTTGAAAAGTAAAAATGTTAATTTTCGAAAGCCCTACAAGATTTTCATAACAACTTTTTGAATACTTTCGAAAAATTGATAATTCAAATTTTGACCTTACAAAAACTAATCCAAAATCATAAATTGCATTCTGCGGTCAAACTATGCAAGATAGGATAAAAAATGATAAGACAAACATTGTGCACCCAAAAAATTTACAAATTTGTTATGAATCACTTTTTTATAGGACACGTAGTTTTTGTTTTATTTATAAAAAAACAGTGAAAATACAAAACTTAAATTTCTCGACACATGAAGCAAGCTAAGAAAAAATAGATAACATTTTTTTTACCGATTGTTAGTTTCTATTTTATTCGTGAATAACAACATTAAAAATAAAAAAAATTACATTTTTGGTCAAACGACACAAGATATAAGAGAAAGGTTGTTTAACCCAAAAAAATCTAAATTTAAAAAAAAATAATGTCTGGATAAAACGCGTAGTTTTCGTTTTAATCGTAAAAAAAACAACATTATAAATAATGAAATTGACTGTTCGGTGAAACGACAAAAGACAAATTAAAATATTCATAAGGGCGTATGTTCCAAAACGTAGCTACAAAATTCCCTTCACCTATTACATTCTCATCAAGAGAAGGTATTATATTTGTGTAAAATTTGACCCTCCCCCCGTTTTTGTCAAATGTCCATGTTCTGAGAGCCCCTGAATCCGAAAAAAAGGGCTTTACGAATGTGTCTGTCTGTATGCATGTATGCATTTATGTATGTAGTATGTATGTATGTCAGGCTGTGGGCACTATCACTTTCGAAAAAATTGATCTATTCGATTGGCCTTTGGCAGACTCTATGAGTGACAAAAGCTGAAGTTCAAGTTCGTTAGCCAGCCATTTTGGATGAAAATTCAAAAAGTTAAGGTATTTTGAAAATTTTTGAGATCACTTTTTTCAAAATTCAAAAAATTTCTTCGTAAATATTCATAGCATTTAAACAGGCGAACAATTTATCTCAATGACTTTTTTTGATAAAACTAAATATTTACAAGAATTATAGCATTTACAAAACTAAAAAAAAAATCAACATTTTAATCCAAATAACGCACGATATTGGAAAAAGGCTAATAAGATATCTAAGAGAGTTGTCCAGGCTGATTTTTGAATTAGGTTTTCAATTTTATTATAAATAAACAAATATGACGCAAAAATGACTTTTTTCTATTTGACGTTTCCGGTGCTTGTCAATAATAGGATAATGGTTGAAATCGCTTAAGTTGCATAAAATAGCATTAGTTCAAGATATTCCAGTATTAGACAATATACAAAAAAAAATTTGTTATCAACAAATTATTTGTCGAAAACATTTTTTCTACGATTTTCCATAAATACAAATTTTTTCAATTATGTTACAAGAAATTGGAATCGAAACAATATAATGTAAAAAATTTCTCTTCTGATTATAATTGTTTATATTATAAACAAGTTTAATGTTCAAATGCAGTAATCAGGCATTTTTCGACAGAAATATTCGTTTTTTTCTATGTCCATTTTTTCAATTCAAAAATTTATGATAATTTTAGCAAAATTCATAATTTGTTGATCAATCTTATGATTTTTTAAACAAATTTAATAAAAAATGCATTATTTTGACGTTTGTCGACAGAAAAATTTGGGTTTTTCACTGGCAGTTTTTTTAGTTGCGAACTTCATGACAATTTCAGCTAAAATCATAATTATTTGATCAATTTTATGATTTTTTAAAAACAAATTTAATAAACAAATGCATTATTGGGGCATCTATCGACGGAACAATTCTTTTTTGGTTCAATATCAGACTTTTAATCGGGATCTTCATAATAAATTCATCAACATTCATGATGAGTTGACACATTTTATGATTTTTAAAAACAAATTTAACAAACAAATGCATTATGCAGGCATCTTTGGAGTGAAAAATTCGTTTTTTTCGATTTCAGTCTTTTTAATTGGGAAGTTCATAATGATTTCAGCGAAATTCATAATTAGTTGATAAATTTTATATATTTTTTAAAACAAATTTAATAAAAAAATGATTATGCGACCATCTATCGATAGACCCTCGTTAGTCGAAGCTTTGTGGGTCACTGAGTTAGGGATTTAATTTAATCGTAAAAATAAAATTGGAAGTGAGTAAATTCAGTTTTTGAAAACCGACAGAGGTTGCAGTAAAAGGTTTAATAACCATTTTTTTTAAAGAATGCGCTTTTTTTAAGAGACAATGAAACTACGTCTGTTTTAACATCAATGCATGTTATGAATTGTAATAAGATACATTTATGAAAATGATATGCAAGTTGACATACAAATTTGAGTGCGAAGCACGAAATATGTGATGAGAATGTATTCGTTAAAGCCGAAGGAGCTTTAACAAAAAAAGTCACTATCACCAAATTTCTGTTGTCGATGTTTTGACTTTTAGTTTTAAAAAATCTGTGGATATCTGGAATATACAAAGACCGAGCGCGTAGCGCGAGATAAATATATCATCGAGCGCGAAGCGCGAGAATCAACAGTCGCGCGCCCTAGGCTCGCCCAAACTTGTAAACCGCAACAAACATAATTGTTCAAACAAATCATTATTGTTTATTAATACTATAATAATGGAAGATAGTTGCTGTTTTTTCTGAAATTTTACAATTTTTTCAACTTTTCACTTAGTAAAGTAATAATGAATGCAAGATAAGAAACACAACGTTATAACAATTTATTATTTTTTATACTTATATTCTCTTGGATAATTGCTAGAAAGTCGGGTTTTTTTCCGAATTTTTAAACTTATTTTTAACTTTTTAGTTAGAGCGAGGTAACAATCAATTAAATTTAGAATAAATAATTTGTTAAGCAATTCATTATTATATATAAAGTAAATATTTACAACGCTCGTAAACAATTTAATTTTTAATAATATTCTCTTTGATTAATGCTAAAAAGTTGAGGTATTATTTTAAGAGAAGATGGATATAAAGAATAATTATTTGTTTATATAACCTTTGATGAATTTAATTAATTTTTGGCACACGCTAAGTGAAAAGAAAACAAAATTAGAACAGTTTAGAAAAAAACGCTACTTTATAACATCATTCAAAGAAAATATTATTAAAAGTCAAACAATAAATGATCTAAACAATTATCTTTGTTCTTTAATTAATTATTACCTCACTTTATTTAAAGAGTAGACAAAAAGTGAAATTTTTTTAATAAACTGCATCTTTCGAACACTAGTCCAAGAGAATTTTATTATAAATAATTATGCATTGTTTAAGCGATTATTTATATTAAATTTAATTTACTATTGCCTTGTTCTAACTGAAAGTTTGTAAAAAAGTTGGAAAATTCGGGAACAACCGCAACTTTATAACTCTATTCTAAGAGAGAAATTGCAAAATAATTTTAAACAATTTTAAATTTATTTAAACATCCAATTATCAGCATAAACAAGAATTTTATTCATTAGAAACAATTTGTGTTTTAAAAAGCGCAAATAATCAGAATTAGCGTCAAAAATATTTCAAACCCAAATTTTGCAATTTTACAAAAAGTTAAACTTGTAGAATTTGTTTAATTTAATTTGAACGATTTTTCAGTTTTACTAATAAATTGTAAGTTTTATCATAATCATTTTTCGGTTTCTAAATTCAATTTCCTGATATTGATTACGAGTAAGATCAAAATACAATCGAATATGTTGAAAATTTGTATTTTTTATGAATTCAACTGTTTCTCATTTGAAATAAAAATATTTTTTGCTAAAATATCCATTATATACTATATTTTACGTTTAGAATTGATCTTATTTGGTTGAAAATTTAACTATTTGGATCCTTTAGGATGTATATAAACTTGAAGAAAAAATAAACTTTAAATATAAATATAATAATAAATTTTTAATAAACAATAAAAATATTTTAATATACAAAATCTTCAAAAGGTTTCAAGAGAATGATAAAATTATATCAAGATTTCTGGGAGATATTTTTTAATGATTTTTTATTTTAAGTGAGCATTTAAAAAGATTTTAAAACATTAACGAAAATTGTTAAGATTATCAAAAATAAAACCGCAAGATTTTAAGACAATTTTAGAAATAATTCAAGTCAGTTTAAAGGCTATTTAAGAATTTAAAAAGTTTCATTAGAATAAAAATATTTTTATACATTGAAAGATTACCAAAAATGTATCAAATAGTTGTTCTAAATTTTTTTCTAAACAATTTTTTTAAATCCTGTGAAATAAAAAAATCTTAGGAACTTTTTAGATACTTTCGCGACATATCTGAAATCTTCAAAAAGCCTTTTGAATATCCACGAGAAACCTAGAAAATTGAATTTTTCAAACTTAAAACAGATAAACAATGCATTTTTTTGGGTGAAAATGTGGCTTTTTGGTTTGAAAATTTTATCTCTTTTAGTAAAAATTTTCATTTTTCTATGATTTTAAAAACCGATAATAAAAAATTGTATTAAAATTTCAGGGAAAATTGAAACTCATTTTTCATTTTAAAGAATTATTTTGAAGAGAATATTTAAAAAGATTTTTGGGGTTATCCAGAAAATACGTGATATGTTTAGGGTGGGGGGAGGGGGGCTGGAGTGAATGATGATGCTAATTTTTTTGGGCGCTAAAAAATGCCGAAAGCTAAAATTCGCGACATTAAAATTCCTGAAAAAAAGTATTCGAAACAGAAAATACGCAAAATTATAAAATTTCCAAAAAATAAAAATCCCGGATTCGAACATTCCCGAATCTTAAAATGCTTGACAGAATATACGACACTACAATATTCCCGCACTAAAATAATTAGAAAATTTTTTGCTTAATAAATATGATTTATTTATTAAAACATTAAAAATAAATTGACTAAATATTTTTGTGACGACTGAAAAATCCCGACTCTGTAATATTCTCCAATTCAAAAATTCCCGAAAATATAAAATAATTTCGGAAATATAAAAATCCCAAATTAGAAAATTTCCAAATTATAAAATTCTTGAATATAAAAAATTTTAAAAGAAGTTCTGTAATAAATATTATTTATTCATCAAAAATAAAATAATCAAATATTTTTATCACGGAACCTTTTTTTAATGTTTAAAGTTTTTAAAATTATTTTTCGAATTAAAAATAACAATAATTAAACAAATATATTTCTGGGTTTTATTAAAAATGTGCATAGTATTTTTTTTTAATTATAAAAAACGTTCTCAAAAACCGAATTGGTAATTATAAAAAAAAAAAAATTAAAAGGACGCTTCGAGATAAATCAGTGCTGAATTGAATCCTGCGAAACTTGTTTGGAATATATTATCAAGATCGAAGAAAATTTGGGAAAATTTTCTTTTTCGTTTAAAAAATATTTTATCATCGTATTTTTAATACAGAAATAATATTTTGAAAAAATATTATTTAAATTCTAGAATTTTTTAATTCAGCCATTTTATAATTGGGAAATTTCATTTTGGGAATTTCATTATTCGGAAATTATATTTTTCAGGAATTTTAATATTCGAGAATTTTCCGACGACTGGACGAATGGAAAACCCCGAATAATAAAATTCCCGACAGTTTATAATATTACCGAATTGAAAAATTCCTAACAAAAATGGCCGAATTATAAAATATCCGAAGTAGAAAGTTCCTGAATTTAAAAACATATTTTAATTTATTTTATTTATTTATTTATATTAAATTATATTTATTTATATAAACCTATTTAAATTTAATTTAAAAAATTGTTTTCAATCAATTTTTGTTTCATAAAATAATTAAATATTTTTATCAATATGAAAAATATATTTCTAAATAAAAATTTTTGTTTAAAAATCTGCATCGTATTTTTAAAAACTTGCAAAAAGCGTTCTCAAAAATAAAATTATTTATTTAAAAGAATTTTTTAAAAATGAAGATAAATCAGTGCTGAATTGAATTCTGCAAAGTTTGTTTAGTTCAAAGCGCACGTGTTTTAAAATGTATCCTTTTACGCATTTTTATACAATTATTGTAGTTTTAAATTCAAACATTAATTTTTAAAAACATTAAAAATTAAAGAAGTTTGTTCTTTGATACAAAATACTTGATTGTATTTTTAATAAATAAATTATATTGATTCGAAAACTATGTGTTTAATTGTTTAAATTCGGGAACTTACTATTTCGACAATTCTCTGTTGGTAATTTTATGATTCAAAAATTTTCATATTCGGGATTTTCACATTATGGCAATTTTATAATTTTTTGAATTTTTTAGTGTCGCTAATTTTATTTTTCGGGATTTTTCAGTCGCCTCTTTGCAATTTGGGAATTTTCGCGTTTTGGAAAGCTTACAGTTTCGAATATTATATAATTTGATAATTTCCTGTAGGGATTTTTTTAATTTACTAACATTATAAACTCACGGGAATTTTCAAACTCAATATATTTATATTTCACTAATTTTATCATTTCAAGAACTTTCCTTTTGAACATTTTAGATTTCAGCGATTTTAGTGTCGGAAATTGTATGATTTGGTTAAAAAAAAATCGCATTTCATTGTTTCACTAATTTTAAAAATCCCACCCCCAACAACACCTCTCGCCTGATTGGAACACGTTACTACAAGTTTCAACAGTCTTTTGTTTTCTCCGATTTTCAATAATATCCTAACCAAAAAATTGTGTATACATCCGCTGTCAAGGTTGATCCTTCAACGTCTTATTGTGATTTTTTTTATCAGAAATGATGACAGATTTAGTGAAAATCGTTACTTACGATGACTCTTCCATCCAGACGATGAAATTTCCTCAGAAATTGTGGAAAATCGTCAACGATTGCGAGAGTGGTGCCATCCTCTGGAGTTGCAACGGTCGCTCCATCCTCCTCGAGTACACACTATTCCAGGACGAATATTTGACACCAAAAACCTCGATTTTTAAGACCACGAATATCACCAGTTTTATCAGACAGCTCAATTTATACGGCTTCCGAAAAGTAACTTCTCATCATCGCGATCCTGTCTGCAATTCTCAGAATCCGGATATGCACGAGTTTCTACACGAGAACTTCCGGTCTGATCGGCCTGACCTTTTGCCAAAAGTTTGTCGAAAAATGAATGTCAAGAAAGAGGCCCAGAAAGAGGATCCAGATTCGATCTTTAACCATTCGGATGAATTTGATTTCCCTCGCAAAGGAGAAGAAATGACACGACTCCAAATGTGTCAGGTACTTTTCAACATTACTTAAATTAGTTTTTTTTCAATTTTTCGAATATCATATATTTTTCAGTGTTTCTTGATTCTTCTTTTCTTAAAAGTTCTTCTTTATTCTTTAAGTCTTTCTCAAACTAATTTTACAAGTTCACATTCTCTTAATAAATGCTGTATAAAATCGAACGAACTTTTCAAATAACTCTGTGAACTTGAAACGTCACATCCCTGCAAAAGGTTGAACCAATCAGAATAATGGCAAGCACTATTTTAGAGTATTTCATGTTGTGACGTCGGCTAGCAAGTTGTCTGCACGGCGAGGGCTAAGCAATGATACCAACTGCATGGGACAAAACTTAATTTCTTTATATAACTTGTGGTGATCCCACTTAAATAGCGTTATTTGCGTGAATATTTAACAATCTTTTTATAATAGACATCCTTTTTCATTGCAAATTGAGATGTTTTGTTAAAAATCGCTTTTTTGATTTAAAAACTATATTATTTTCGAAAAAAATTAACCTTTTGTTTAAAATTTATTTTTTATTGCTGATAAGTCAAGTGAAATTTGTTTTGAATTAAAATTATTTTTTCTGAAAATTTTAGTTTTTGATTTAAAAGTTCATCTTGTCAGTATAAATATTGCTTTTCTCTTGGAAAAAATACAACTT
Source organism: Belonocnema kinseyi (assembly GCF_010883055.1). Taxonomy (NCBI): domain Eukaryota; kingdom Metazoa; phylum Arthropoda; class Insecta; order Hymenoptera; family Cynipidae; genus Belonocnema; species Belonocnema kinseyi. The sequence goes on along the minus strand of NC_046665.1, from coordinate 85,334,455 downwards.
TTTTGTTGAAATTTAAACTATTTCCTAGAAAATTTACTTTTTGTTTAAAATTTCTATTTTGTGTTGAAAAGCCAATTGAAATCTTTTCGGATAAAAATTCAACCCTTTTTTTTATTTGTCTTTTCTTAATTCAAAATTCACCTCTTTTAGAGGAATGTTCATTTTTCTTTGCAAAAATGGAACTGTTTGATTGAAAAATTAACAATCTTGTTAAAGAGCATGCTTTTTTGTTAATATTCAATTATTTAGCATAAAATTAAATTATTGTTTTGGTGTTGAAATAGGAATTGGAATCTTCTTTGGATAAAAATTTTGCTATTTTTTAAATAAAATAGCAAATAAATAAATAAAATAAAAAAGCACCTGTTCGGTTGAAAATTTAACCTCTTATTTGAAAGTTTGGCTTTAAAATTCACCTGCTTTAGCAGAAATTACATCTTTCTTGAATAAAAATGTAACTATTTGGTGGAAAATTTAACAATCTGGTTCAAAAGTTATATTTCTTGGTTGAAATTTCTGCTGTTTTGTTGTAAATGTAACTATATCGTAGAAAATTTACTTTTAGTTTAAATTTAATATTTTGATATTAAAAAATGATCTGAAGTCTTTTCTGGATGAAAGTTTAACTTTTTTTTTAAATATGTCGTTTTTTTTTTATTAAAAATTCATCTGTTTTAGTACAAATTTCATCTTTTTTGGATAAAAATGCAACGATTTGGTTGAGAATTCTACTATTTTGTCCAAATTAATCCTTTTTGGTTAAAAAAACTTATTATTTTTGGATTGAAAACTCAATTTTTTCGTAGAAACTTATTTTTTCATTAAAAATTCACATTTTGATCGTAAAAAGTCAACTAAAATCTTTTTTGGTAAAAATTTCAAATATTTAAAAAAAAATTTTTTCGATTAAAAAATTCCTCTGTTTTTGCAGAAATATCTTTTTTTTATGAACATTGAAATATTTTGTTTGAAAGAGTTTGTTGAATCACTCTGTTAATAAATCATTTTTTTCTTGAAGATTTATATTTTTAGTTAAAATCCATCTCTTTTGTTGAAAGTTTAACTATTTGGTTAAACAATAATCTTTTTTAATCGATAATTCAAATACATTATAAAACATTTATTTTTATGGTTGAAAATTTAACTGTTCAGTGAAAAATCCTTTCTTGGTTTAAAATTCCCCTTTTTTAGTAACATATAATTTTGTTGGTTTGAAATATCATTTTTGTTGGGTAAATGCATTAGTTTCATGGAAAATTAATTTTTTGCTGAAAAGTCATATTTTGGTTTGAAAATTCAAATTTTCTAGAGAAAATAAGTCTTTTGGCTTGAAGGTTTAACAATTTAGATACAATTTAGTATTTTAATATCTTTTCGTTGGAAATTAGTTTTTTTGTTTACAAATTTATCTTTTTGGTTCAAAAATTATTTTTCGTTGAAAATTAAACTGTTTAATTGAAAATCCGTTTTTCTTGAAAATTTTCTATGTTTCGACAGTTTTTTGGTTAAAAATTGGTATTTCTTGGTGCAAAATTAATCTTTTTCTTTATTGTATAAAATTAATCTTTATTGAGAAAAACTAATTTTTCCGTAGAAAGTTATCTGCTTTTATTGAAAATGTAACTACTTGGTTGAAAGTGGAAAAACTTGGTTAAAAATTCTATTTTTTGGTTCAAAATGTATCTCTTTCATTGAAAATTGAACTGTTTTGTGAAAAATTATCTCTTTCGGTTAAATTCAACTGCTTTGGTTTAAAATTAAAATATTTTTTTGATTGAATTATCAAACATTATATTTCTTGTTCGCAATTAATTTTTTAAGTTGAAAATTCATATAGGTATTTTGACAAAAATTTGTTTTTTTTTATGGAAAATTATAATTTTTGTTTGAAAATTTATATTTTTGGTAAAAAATTAATCTTTTTCCTAGAATTTTTCTCTTCTTTGTATTAAAAATTCAACTATACTTGGTTGGAAGTGGAAATTTTATTTTTCTATTCCGTGTTTATCTTTTTGGTTGAAAATTAACATATTTGTTGAAAAGGTCATTATTTTGGTAGAAAACTAATCTTCTCTGTATATTTTTTTTTAAAATAATGACAATTTAACAACTTGTGGTTGAAATTTTAAGAACTTTGTTGAAAATTCCAATTTTTTGTTTGAAAATTCATCTGTTTGATTGAAAATTTAACTATTTTGTTAAAAATTAGTATTTTTCGGTTGAATTCAACTGTTTTGGTTTAAAATTAAAATCTTTTTTGATTAAATTATTAAGTATAACATTTTTTGTAAGAAATTGATATTTTTTAGGTAAAAATTCATCTCTTTGTTAAAAATTTTTTTAAATCTATCATTTTTAATTGAAAAGTCATGTATTTTGTTCAAAATTTGTCTCTTATGGTGCTCTTTTTTGCATAAAGACCTAACAACAATTTTGTGATTTTTTGTTTGTCTGTTAAAAATCATTTTTTTTTACTGAAAATTTACTTATTACATTTTTTGTTGAATGCGATTGGTATTATTGCTTGACCCT
>NC_046665.1:85330022-85331823 GCF_010883055.1 Belonocnema kinseyi | reverse complement strand
CAAAAGCTTTTTCTAGGTCAACAAATGCACAGAAAACTTTTTTTCCTACTCTCAAACTTTTTTCTGTTATTTGCCTTAAGCTAAATATTTGATCCGTACATATATAATATTATTTAATAATTTATCAAATAATTTAAAACTTAGTGCAAAAGTTGCAAAACGTCAAATAATTTTGGTATTGAACACATGATTTAAAAATTCGAAACAATAATATTTTTATAAATATTACTTAAATTAATTAAAAAATAGTAAATAATTTTGCGAACTTTTGGTAGCAAGTTTGACCACATGACAGACAAATACTTTGGAGGCTTAACTTTAAAATGAGATCAAGATATTTTAAAAAGGCGAATTATTTTTAGAGTTATTCTAATTTTTCGAATACCATGAGATTTGATGTTTTTGTTTGTAATATTCTTTTTTTATAAAGTTGCCACTTTGCTTTTTAATAGGAATTATTACACGCAGAATTTGATCACTTTTCGCTGTAATATAAGCAAAAAATGTTGACACTAATACTATAAAAATCAAGAGGACGAATTTTCAACAAAGAAGATAAATTTCCGACTAAAAATATGACTCACCAAACAGTTGAATTTTAAGCAAGCAAACAAAGATGAATTTTCAACCAAACAGCTGAATTGTCAACTAAAAAATATACGTTTTCAACCAAAAATGGAATAGTTACATTCTTAGTTTGAAAATTTATTTTCTAACAAAAAACGAATTTTCTACCAGTTCAAAAAAAGACGAACATTTTAAACAAAATAGTGGAATCCGCACCCCGAGAAGATGAATTCTTTACAAGAAAATTGATTTTGAAAAAAGTATGTAGTTCAAATTTCAAGCAGGTAGTTGAATTTTCAAACAAAAATGATTTTAATTTAAATAAAAAACGGTTGAATGCTACGAAAAATACGAATATTCAAGAAAATAGTTCAATTTTGAACCAAAGATTTAAATTTACAATGAAAAAATGAAATTTTAACCAAGAAAATTAAGTTTCTACCAAAAAACACGAATTTTCCACCAAAGAGATGAATCTTTTCAACAGCAGAAAACCAATTTTTAACCAATTTATTTAATTTTCAACCAAGTTGTTGAATTTTAAACAAAAAGATGAGTTAAAAAAAAATAGTCGTATTTTCAACAACAAAATTCATCTTTTTAGTAAAAAATTATTTGTTTGAAAATTCATCTTTTTGGTTAAAAATTAATTTCTTTGGTTGAAAACTTAAATATTTGGTTAAAAACTCGTTTTTTCTTGGTATAGAATGAATTTTGTTTAATTGCAAAGTTAATTTTCAATTTGAAAATTTAACTTTTCCATTTATGATTGCAAAAGAGTTCTGTTTAAAAAACCATTAATTTTTCTAGCTCCAAATTCATAACAATTTATGACAAAAAACTTATTTTGAAACTTTCTTTCAGTAGACAATAATGTTATATTAGTGAAATTCAGAATTAAGCAATAAAAACTGATCAGGAATTTAAATATTTAATGTTTTTTTTTTAAACTGAATGAAGTACATTTTTACATTGTTTTATGAATAAACTATAAGCTTTTATTATTAATTTGTATAAAAAAGAAGCGTTTCGTTTATTCCATTTTCCCCCCGAAGCTTTGACGCTGCCGAGAGTTGGTAAACTCCATTATTTGATAGGCTTCAGTGAACAAGATTTTGAAATCACAATTTTAATTGCAAAAGTTTTTAATACAGAATAGAGACAATAATGATCATACAAAGATTGTAAATTATTCGGAAAGTCAGAATATTTATTTTTTATTTAGTATGCATTT
>NC_046665.1:85325854-85329922 GCF_010883055.1 Belonocnema kinseyi | reverse complement strand
TCAATCTGAAAAATCTCTATCCCTTCCACACACTACTCCTTTCCCCTGCCGAGTGAGTCACGCCGACCCCGAAAGGGAAATGGCTTAATGGTGTAATAATAATAATAATAATAATAATATAAATGATAATAATATTTTATTATATAAATCTTTAAAATCAACACAAGAACTTCAAAATTTTTTAAATTATTTTTAAAGTTTTCCAGTTTTTTGAAAATATCGAAATTTTACTTTTTATTCAAAAATTAAATTAAATAAAATAACCATTTAAAAATATATATAATATTTATATTACAGTTTGCACTGAAAAGAGCCCTGGAGCAAGCCCTGTTTCAATACAAACAACAACAAAAAAAGATCAGACAAGCTAAAGAAAATGAAAAATGTTCTGCCGACGAGGAAAATTCCACAGACACAGGTGCATTACAAAAAAAATTGTTTCGATTTTTCAAACATCAAGAATCAATAATAATAATTCAAATTAAATACTTTGACAAGGGGAGACCACCAATCGGTCGGTAGCTCCATGGCCTGAAAGTTGAGTGTTCGACTCTCGCTGTCTGCACTTAATTTTTTATTTATGATTTTTATTTATTAAAATGCTTATAAATATATTTTACTTTAATAATCTTTAAATTTACAGCACATAATAGTCTCTTAATGGTTTTTTCACTGTAAATCTTACTTTTTTCAATTAGTTGTTCAGTTAGCCAATTAAGTGTCTCCCCTCGTGATTCACTAATAAATAAATAAAATATTGATGACTCTTTAGTGTCTAATTCTAATTAGATAAACATTTTTTAAGCAGTATTGACATTCGAAATTGAAGCGCTCGAAGAATCGCAAGAAAAAAGTTCCAGTGAATCTGAAACTCAAGAAAGTATCGAAAATGTAATTTACGAAGTTCCTGAATATCAGTTTCTCGTCCCAGTTCCAGTCAAGACATCAGCAAGACGTTTTCATCCCTACTTTTTAAATAGAAATTTATAATTTAAAATAATAATATCAGTACTAAAAATTAATAATAATAAGTTCAAAGAACTATACACCTCTATATAATACATATTTTTGTCATAGTCAATGAAGTAAAATATGACCTTTAATTTATATTAATTGTGTAAAAAAAATAGATTTCATTTATTGAAACCAAATTTTAATTGATGCAATTTGATCCAAGTTTAATATGTAAAAATTTTAAGATTAAATATATAAAGTAACAATAAAGAATAATATATTATAATACTGAACGATTTATTTCTAAAACATTGCTAAATAAAAATGAAGCCTTATTTGACCCTCATGTGGTACACTGGTGCGAATTCGCTCCCGAAGATTTTTTATTTTGTTGACATTTACGCAAACACAACTGCAGCGGATTATCCCCATATATATTAAATATACCATATATTTTAAATATGTATGATATATTCTAGTTGTCTATTATATGTTTAATATATTAAATATTTAATATTAACATTGCAAACAAACCAATTCGCACCAGTCTACCATTTACGTATACTCGGTTGGAATGTACCGTTTGAGGGTTAAAGAAAATTTAATTCAAATTTTGACCTTTTTAGTTCTTTAGTTTATTCTATTTTATGGGTATATAAATGTAATTATCAAAAAAGACGAAGTATCCAAAAAATACTTAAATCCTCAAAGAAAAAAGATTTATTTTTAACTAGTTGAATTTTTAGCAAAAAAACTTCAAATTGGAACGAATTATCTACAAAACAGTTCGATTTTTTTACCCGAAAATATAAATTTTTAACAAAAAAAGATCATTTTTAACTTGAGACTAGAACTTTTAGCTAAATAGATGATTTTTCTACAAAGAAAATTAATTTTCTACCTATAAAAGACGAATTTTAAACGAAATAGTTGCATTATCAACCGAAGAGATGAATTTAGAACTAAGATGAATCTTTAACAAAAAAATAAATAAATTTTTAACAAAGCTAGTAAAGTAACCTTTTAACCCTCAAAGTGCGTACATGGTAAAAACCACGGTTAAAGTGCATCGTGGGTGTTCAAGACCCCAGCTTATTTAATCATGTATTATTTAACCCCTTTTGAATCTTTTGTCACAATAAAATTATCCGATATAGTTTAAGGTATCTTTTATAAGCTAGAGTTGATTTTATAGCCTTATAGCCACTGATTTATCTTATGTTTGTTAAAAAAAATATTGAAAAAAAGAAGTGAAAAATGTTTTTTTTTTTACTTAAAAATTCATAACTCACGCAATTTTAATTATTTTAATCTGAAAATTTATGACTATACTCTGGAAATAGTGTACTTTCATATAAAAAAATATTGCAACATAGGTGCTTTTAAAAAAAATATTTATTTGCACAGTTGAATAGTAAACTTTGATAAAATGATTAATCAGATTTTTTGCTTTTAAATCGATTCATTATTATAAAAATTGAAGAACTTTGACATGTAATACTATACGAATACAAGAAATTGAAAAAAGAGACATATATAGCTGTATTTTAACAATTATATTTCATTCACTACATCCACAGTCTGCTCTCACATGGCGCGCTGTCGTAAGTTATCAGCCATCTATACAAAGAAAAAAATATGAAGTAATCGAAAAAAAATAATTATTTCACTTCGTATGATATACTCACGTTAGAAAGTAAACAAAAATCAATAAAATTTCAAAAAAAAAAAAAAAAGATTAGCTTCATAGTTACTTTTTCACTCACTAAGTGCACACTGGGTGTTAATAACCCCACGGTTTTTTGACCTCCACTTTCAGCAGCTGCTGACTGACGTTTGACGCAGTATGCTAAACAACTTTACCTACAGTTAGTGTCTCCAACTAAAACTAGATGGCGAAACTTACTCAATTTTTTCGAATTAAGTATGGTTTATAAAAGTTTGAAAATTGCTTGGGGTGTCAAACACCCAAAATGCACTTTAAGGGTTAAACAAATAATTGAATTTTTAACTCGAAGAGAAAAATTCACAACGAATAATGTAATAATTGATGTTTTAATTAAAAAGGTGGTTCCATAGCAGAATAGGGGCGTCACCTGTTTTTTGGCTGTAAAAACAGTTTTTTGGCAACAAACTATTCGAATTTTTAATTAAACAATAAATGAAGGGATTTGACTAGGCAGAAGTTAAAAATTATTGTTACTTTTGTTACTACGATGTCTTAAATATGGGTAAGTCACGATATCGGAATGAGCATATTTAACTCATCGTTTAAGTGATTTTAAACATCCAAACGGCTAGAAACACCCCTTTAAAGGGTCACAAAAGTAACTTTGTCAAAACCTTATCCTTTTCCAACGTTTCGTGGAGGCGGGAAGGCATCCCTATGATAAGGAAAAAAATAATGTTGGTCAAATCCCTAGCCTTTTCCAACTTCTCGTTAAATATGATAATTGCGATATATCGCGACAGACTCCTGTTTGAGACATCATAGTAACAAAAGTTTTAATAATTTTAAACTTTTGCCTTATCAAATTGCTTCATTAATCGTTCAATTAATGATTCTAATAGTTTGTTGCCGAACAATTTTTGTTTTCTCAGCCAAAACGAAGCTGAGAGGTGACGCCCCTATTCTGCAATCTAACCAAAAAGGTTTAAATTATTAATCAGAAACGGAAAATTTTAGTAAAATTTTAATGAAAAACACTGAAACTGAAATTCATCCAAGAAAGAAAAATTTTGACCAAAATTATTGTTGAATGCTCAACCGAAAAGGCGAATTTTTAACAAAACTGTTAACTTTTAAACCAGAAAGGGTACTTTATAAACAAATTGTTAAATTTTCAACAAAACAGATTAAGTTTCACCCAACTAGTTGAATTATCTGCCAAAAAATGACTTCTTGACCCAAATGATTAATTTACTACCGAAAAAGACTCATTTGCAAAAAAAAGAATATATTTTCAATTTAAAAAATTAAAATTTTACCAACAAAAAAACATGAATTAAAAAATATATATATACCAGGTGTATACATATGAAACCGGTATTTTTTCAAGAAAAAAACACATTTATTTCAAGAGAATGATAACAAATATTTTATTCCAAGTATGC
>NC_046665.1:85317478-85325754 GCF_010883055.1 Belonocnema kinseyi | reverse complement strand
TTTAAAGACGAAAACCATTTTGTCGAAAAATTAAGTATTAAATTAAAAGTCAACTGTTCTGTAAAAAATTCGTCTGCTGGGCTTGAAAATTCAAGAATTTGTATCATATTCAACTATTTGGTAGAAATTAAACTATATATTATATTAAATTTTTTTAAATTCATATTTTAATTCATGTACGTAGGTTGTTCACGTATATTTGCGTTAAAAGTTAATTCTTTTCGTTTGAAAAATCTACTATTCAATTTTTCTTCAAGAATTCATATTTTTTATTTAACAATTTTATTATTCGCGTCAAAATTTAACTATTTCGTTTCAAATTCCACAAATTTGTTAAAATGTCATACCCCTTATTTGGAAAATCGTCTTTCGGGGTTAATAATTCAAGAATTTGATTAAAATTTTGTTCCTTTCTTGACTAGAAAATTTGTTTCAATTTAAAATTAATTTTCGAGACTGAAAATTCAACTATTTTGTAGAAAATTTGTTTTCTTGCTTGAAAATTCAAAAATTTGGATGAAAAATAAACTATTTGTTACAAAATAAAATTGTTTAGTAGAAAATTAGTTTCTTTATTGAATTAATTCTCTTGAATAAAAATGTAATTACTCCATTTTTGGTAAAAAAAAAAGTTTAAAAATTATAAAAATATAAACTAAAAATTAATCAAATAATATTTGGTCTTACTTTAAATTCATTGTTTAAACTATTTAGTTGAAAATGCATTGTGTTGCGAATTAATGTCTTTGTTAGAAAATTAATATTCTGGGTTGAAAATTCATCTATTTGGTTGTAAATTTAATTGGTTTGCAGAAAACTAATCTTTTGCGTTAATAATGCGTTTGGTTGAAAATGTACCCATTTTAGTTCATGATTTAACTATATTGTTGAAAATTTGATTCATAGGCTTTTAGAATATAAGATTTTAACGTATTTCTACGGATTTCAACGAATTCATTTAAAAATTCATTTAAAAATCTTGAAAAGATTTCACGCATTTTTCCGGGAGATGTATATTGTATGCCAGATTTCAAAAATAGTTTACCCCTCAATTTAACATTGACACTATTTTAAAACTTTCAAATTATTTCGAGGCCTTTTGTAAGCAGTAATTCATATTTATAACCATAGTAAAGCCTACTATAAGAATTTAATTTTGTAATTTATAAATTGCACATTTTTTAAGTTTACTTGAAACTCGGAAAGTTTCAATTATAAGGCTTTACAATGTGAATTCTAAAATGTTAAACTCTGTACGCAAAAACATTAAAAATAATACATAAGGCAATTTCTCTCTGATAAGGCGGATGTTTAAATGAGATAAACGGGCCTCAGACTCACTTTAGAGATAAAAAATAGTATAAAAAGTGTCACACATTTTTTTTATACACAGTATCAAAATGATTGAATATTCAAGAATTTAATTGAAATTTCATTTGTTTTTTGACTAGAATATTTAAAAATTTTAAATAAATTATTTTGTTGTAAATTCAGCTCTTTCTGTAGAAATTTCATTTTTTGTTTGTTTGTTAAAAATGAATCGCTTTGGTTGGAAAATAATTTTCTTCAGTCAAAAATTAAATTTGTTGTTGAAGATGATTAATTTGTCTTTGTCGGTTAAACAATAAACTCCTTGGTTGAAAGTTTAACCAATTTCATAAAATTTCATTTTTTAGTTGACGATTCATAATTTTAGTATAGAATTCCTTTTTTGTTTCGATGAAAAATTATTTTGTTTACACCTTAAAATTGAACTATTCTGTTGAAAATTCAATTGCTTGGGTGTAAAAGAACTATTTTCTTTAAAATTTGTGTTTTTAGATTGAAAATTCAACAATTAGATACAAAATTAAACTATTTGGTACAAACTTAAAGTTTTCTAGCAGAATATTTTTTAAATTAAAATTAATTCTCTTCGATGAAAATGAAAGTACTCCATTTTTGTCTGCAAATTAATCTTTTTTGGTTTAAAAATTTAACTGTTCAGTTACAAAGTTTAGAAACGAAAAAAAATTTAAAATGATTTCTGTTGGAAAATTAATCTTCTTGGGTGAAAATTAAACTATTTTGTTAAAACTGATTTACTTTTTATGTTAACTTAAACTTAAAATTTTTTATTCGAAATTTTTATTTAGTGTTACCAATAATTTTTAAATACAGTTTATTAAAAATGTAATTCTTTGGTGGAAAATGTAATTTTTTTGTTTGAAAATTCGTGTATTTTTATAGAAATTTGGTCTTCATGCACAAAAAGTCTTTTTTTTTTGCTAAAAATTGAAATATTTTGTTGAAAATTCGTCTTTTTACTTTAAAAATTAATATGCTTATCAATCATTTATTTAGGAATAAATTAGGATCAATTATTTAGGAAAGAAAAATATAAGTTTAAAACTAATCAAATAATTAACCTGTTTTCGTTGATAATTCACTATTTTGTAGAAATTGAATTTTGTGTGGTTAAGAATTTCACCATGTTTTTAAAAAATCGTCTTTTCTTAGATGAATTCAATTCTTTTTTTATTTGAAATGCAAATATTTTTTAGTTGAAATATGAACTATTGCCTTTTTGGTTAAAGATATTTTTTTTTAGGTTCAAAATTCAACAAATTTTTAAAAATTTCAACTAATTTATTTAAAACTAATTTCTTTAGTAAAAAAATGTAACTTTTTTTTAAATTAATGTATTTTGTTGAAAATTCTTATTTTTTGACAGAAAATTAATCTTCTTGGACGAAAATATATATTTTTGGTTGAGGACTCAACTATTTTTTTAAAAACTAGTATTTTTTATTTGAAAATATACATATTTTGGTTCTGAATTACCCTATTTTGTTCGAAAATCGTATTTTTTAGATTAATGAAAATTAATAAACTATTTGAGTTGGAGTTAAAAGCTTTTATAGTTGGCATAATAACTATTAGATTTTTATTTGAAAAATTACTTTTCTAGGTTGAAAATTAAACAACTTAAAAAATTTTAAAATAAATTTATTAAAAATTAATTTGTTTGTTGTTAAAGATTCATTATTGAAGTTCAAAATTGATTTCTTTGGCGGAAAATACAACTTTTTTTTTAAATTCATGTATTTTGTTCAAAATTAATCTTTTTTTTGGCATAAAATTAATCTTCTTGTTAAAAAATTCTTCTATTATGTTTCAGGATAGGCCTATTTTGTTCAATAATCGCCTTTTTAGTTAGAAAAACTACTTTGTTAAAAAATAAACTAATTTAAACAAAACTAATTTCTTTGGTCGAAAATGTAACTTTTTGCTGAAAATTTGTCTTTTTTAAAGAAAATTAATTTTCTTGGACGAAAATGTATCGTTTCGGTTAATAATTAATCTGTTTTGGTTTATGGTTCACCTACTTTATAAAAAATTCTTTTATCTTATTTGAAAAAATTCGTATTTTTAGATAAATGTAAATTAAAAAACTTTTTGATTTAAATCGAAAAGATGTTTTAGTTAACATAATAACCATTACCTCTTTCTTTGAAAATTTATCTTGCTTGGTTGATGATTAAACTACTTTTTAAAAAATTTAACTAGTTTACTTAAAATTCATTTTTTTGGTTACGATTCACTTTTTTTGTTAAATATTCGTCTTTTTGGTATAAAAATTAATCTACTTACTTTTTCAGTTGAAATATAAAATTAATATTATTTTTATTTTGCAAGGATAAGTAAAAAAAATATTGGAATTAGTGGACAATTGTGAGAAAATAGTTTCTTTCGTCTCACTTTTTCAAAATAATATAACAATATTTTCATCGCTCAAAAAATGGTGAAATATATGTGACACTGTTTTTGAACGATGAAAATAGTGTGGCACATTTGGATAAAAATAAAAGGGTAAAGATAACGAAAAAGTGAACACTGTTCTGATTGAGAAAAAAAAGGACACGGGCACACTTTCATTATAAAGAAATTTCTTATTTAATATTTTTGTTTTTGAGGTATTATTAATTATTATTTTCTTGAAAAATCTTAATTCTATTCTAATCACACTTCAAAAACAATCTCAAAAGAACCAAACATGTCAGTTTAAAAAAACGAGTAAACAACTTCAAAAAAATAATTTAGTACTTCGAAAATTTGATACTATTCTAAGAAGCTCATTAACACAATTTAAAATGAAAATTATACAACAGAAACTGAATATATGATTTTAAAATACTTAAACAAATAAAGATAAACAGATTTTGAGGTTACCTTGACTTGCTGGTTTTTACAACCAAGTGGAGCAGATTTGAGAACGGTTACAAGTGCCTCTGCATATTTGCCCTTGTTAATGAATTAAGGAATAATATTTTTAGAAAAAAATTAGAAAACTGCAACAAGTATGACTAATACGAGTGAGTAGCTAAAAAGGATATTGACTAAGGAGTTGTAGAACTTCGTTTTCATCCGGACCGGTTGGTCCTGTCGTTCCACCGTCTGCTTCTTCTTCTTTAAAATCGTTATCATTATATTGATCTACATCAATTTTTCGGAATGCTGTGCCCGTTGTGTCATCTCTCCCATCGTTTCTTGACATTTTAACATTTAACTTGACGTTCCGTTGATAAACGATCACGCCAGTTTACGTCAGCGCGGAAAGACTCGTTTTGTCATTTTTGCGCAGACATGCGCAGACTAGAAAAGAATCTTAGAAAAGAGCGCCAAGTTTAAATATTTTGCTGTTGCGACATTGGGTGAAGATTACTTTTAGCAGATTTTAGTGGTTGATTTCTTTTATCAATTTTGTGAAACAACATTTCTAAAAAAGTGACTTTATTTCATGATAAAATTTATTTATACATTTTGTACACAGTAAAAATTTATTTTCAATATTTCCTGATTTTTCCCGGATAATAAAATTTTAGATTAAAATTGATTTATTTTAACCAAAACAATTACTGTGTACCATAAAAGTTGCATTTTTAAACCAACAGGGCGAATTTTCAATGAACCAGTTAAATATTCCAGAAAAAAGATGACTGTTTAACAAAAAATTTTAATTTTCGACAAAATAGATGGATTTTTAACCGAATTGTTGAATGTTTAACTTGCAAAGATAAATTTTGAACCCAATAGTCAAGATGAATTTTAAACCACAAACAAACTTTAACACGAAAGAACAAATTTTCTGGCCAAATATGCAAATGTTCCACAATACCGATGAAGTTTAGACCAAAACAGGGGCGTCGGAACTTTTTTTTAATAGGTGAGCTCACCGAAAATATGTTCAAAAATATAAATTTAAGATAAATATTAGGTTTATTTTATTATTAGATTTAGTGATTTGAAGGGTGGGCTCAAGCCTACCCAGCCCACACGGCGCCGACGCCCCTGGACCAAACAATATTATTTTTTAAAGAAAATACATGAATTTTCAACAAAATAATACAATTTCTAACGAAAGGGTAGAATTTAAAAATAAAAAATACTAAACTTCAACAAAAAACAGTTAAATTTACAGATTAATAGTTAAATAATCAAGCAAAAGTAAGAAATATTTAAGAAGACAGTTGGATTTTCTACAAGAAGATAAATTCTCAATAAAAAATGTAACAGTTGTTATTTCAACCAAAAAAAAAAACACTTTTCAACCAAATGATTCAACTTTCAACAAAATAGTGGAATTTTCAACTGAAAAAGATTCATTTTCAACTAAAAAAATTAAAAAGTTCAATTTACAGTAAAAAAATTATATTTAACAAAAAAAGGAATTTTCAGGAAAATAGTCGAATTTTCAACAAATAAACATGTTTTAGGCAAGAAAAAAAATAACTTTATGGAAATTGATGATTTTTCAAACCAAAAGGTGAATTTTCTATAAAACAATTAAATTTTTAACCAAACAGATGCATTCTTTAACAAAATACATGAATTTTCAAACAAAAATAGAAACATTTAATTCACAGTAAAAAATTTATTTTAAAAATTAATATTTTTTGGTTAAGAAATGAAAATAAGTTTACCAAAATAGTTCAATTTTCAGTTAAAAGAGTTTTTTGACATAAAAAAATTAACTTTTTCAAGAATTTTTAATTCTTTCAACAAAAAATTGATTTTTTAATAAAGTGGTTCAAATTTGAACCAAGTATGTTTAATTTTCAACAAAAATATACATTTTTTGCGAATAATTTAATAGTATATATTTCAGCCAAGTTACAGATTTTTATTTTAAATAATAAACAGTGGATTCAACAAAAATGACTAATTAAGAAAAAAATAGTTCAGTACTCAACCAAAGAATATTAATTTTCGATCAATACATTCTCAATCATAAATGATGAGAATGTATATAAATAAAACAATTTTTTTTTTGGCTGAATAACTTTTTTCTATCAATGCGTTTTCGTACATTTGTCGTTTTTTTACAAATTTTTCATTTTTATTTTCAATGCCATTTTTTTATTAAAACCAAAACTACGTGCTCTATCAAATAGTGATTCATAACAAATCTGGAGTTCTTTTTCAGGTAAACAACTTTTTTGAATAGTTTTTTTTGTAACTTCTGTTGTTTTTCCACAAATTTTATTTTATTTTTTTAAATCTTCAATGTTATTTTTCACGTATAAAACAAAAAGTACGCGTCCTATGAAGAATTAATTATTAATGAGTTTGTAGATCTTTTTTGGCATCACAAGTTTTTTATTTATCTTTTTTCGTATCCTGCATAGTTTGACAAAAAAGGGAAGTTTTTATTTTTCATCATTGTTTGCGCAATCAAAATTTAAATTTTCGATTTTCCAAGAAAATCCAAAAAGTTGTTATGATAATCTTGAAGGGCTTTCAAAAGCACTGTTTTTCTTTTCTTTACTTGTTTTCATATCGTGCATTGCGTGGCTTAAAATGTTGATTTCCATTGATTTAAAAATGTTTGAAAATGCTATAATTCTGAGAATTTTCTTTTTATCAAAAAAAGTAATTGTGATAAATTGTTTGGCTTTCTGAGCACTATGAACAGTCGTAGACAGAAATTGTAAATATAAAAAAAAGTAGCAAAAAATTTGGAAAATGCTCTAACTTTTTGATTTTTTATCCAAAATGGCTGGTTTTTAAGTATTCCTAGCATAAATTGAAAAATATATAAATAAATTTATAAATAAATATATAAATAATCAAAAATAATTTTAAACTGGTAAAGATGTAGAAGAATGTAAAAAAATGAGATTTTTTAAGATTTCAAATAAAATCTTCACCAAATTTAGAAGCTCTAAAAGAATTTTGAAAGGATTTAGGGAAATATATATTTTCAATTCCTGGGAAAATTACACAAAATGTTAAAAAATTTAAATAATTTTAAAGCAATTTTTTAAATATTGCACGATTTTAAATTTTTTTAGGAAAAGTGAGTTATTTCAAAGTATATTTTGAAGTTTTGAACATCTAAAAAGATTTGAAATAATTTTAAATTTGGAGAAGTCGACAAATTTCAAACAAAATTAAGAATTTTGAAGATTGCGAAATAAAATTTTGAAGAAAATAAAGAAATGTTCTTTTGTTACCTGAGAAAATTGAAACTGCTTTTTTATCTTGCAAAATTAATTTCACAAAAAAATATATATCCTAAATTATGATTTGATTTTTTTTCCTTTCTTAGTTAAAAAATATTTTTTGGATAAAAATTCAACTATTTTGTTTAAAATTCGTCTTTTTAATTTGACAATTCATCCAACTTAGTACAACTTTCATTTTCTTATTTGTTAAACATGCAATTGCTTAGATGAATATTAATCTGTTTTGGTTGACGATTCAACTATTATGTTTAAAATCGTTATTTCGTTTTTTGTAAAATTCTACTCTTTTTGATTTAAAATAAAAATTTTGCCAGTTAAAATATACAACTACAGTGAAACCCTTTAATAGCGCTACCTTCTATAGCCCTTCCCAGAAATGACGCAGCGCCGCAGGTAGGTGTAACAGGAGCTGCGCGGGGTCTGCTGTTGTCACTCAGGCGAGCACTTAAGCGTAAACAAACAAAAGCGAAGTGGGCTAAAATGAGTTAGTTCTCACCCATCGTATAGATGGTTGTTTCACTGTAGAAGAGTTTCACTGTATTACATTCTTCGTAGAGAAATCATCTTGTTTTAAAATTTCATTACTTAGTTAAAAGTTAATTTAGTTTTTGTTGAAGATTCATCATTTTAGATGAAAATTAATTTCCTATTTGCTTGAAAATAGAGATATATATATACCAGGTGTATACATATGAAACCGGTATTGCCATTTAGCGGCCAGTAGGCACACTTGTAGGCACTGTCGGAACTTACCATTTGTGCTAATTG
>NC_046665.1:85306852-85317378 GCF_010883055.1 Belonocnema kinseyi | reverse complement strand
TAAACGGTACATCGGTGCGAATTGGTATAATAAACAACTAGCATATATCACACATATTTAATATATGTGGGGATAATCCGCTCAATCTTTGTTTGCGTAAATGCTAACAAAGTGAAAAAATTTCGGGTGCGAATTCGCACCAGTGTACGATTTGAGCCCCGAAAAAAAGTTGAACTTATCCAATAAGACGGTTATTCAACAAAATAGTTGAATCCTCAAACAAAAGGAACTAATTTTCAAACAAGCAATGGCATTTCTAACACAAAAAGACGTATTCTCAACTAATTATTCATGTTTTCTACCAAAAGTTTAACTTTTAGTCCGAAAATTTGATTTTTTAACGAAAAATATGAATATTGAACAAAATAATATGTATCTATTGTACTTTGTCATTTGATTATAATAATATTTTATTCAAATTCGTAATTCTATCAACAAAAACATGAAATCCTATATCTTTTCTCCGATGATGAAACTGGCAGCGTCAATCTAGCAGAAGGGGTGTACACAAAAGGGATATATGTCCCGCTGGAAATTGCAAATAGCTAGTCTTTTCAGAACTTCTTCAGCGTCTTGCATTGTTTTAATAATGCAAAATGCTAGGGAAAAAAATCGAAAAGTTCTAGCTTGTTTACAAGATCCAATAACTTACCACCTCGGGAAGGTCTGAGACAAGGTCCTCGAACGTTCTAGCCGGACGGCACTTTAATAGTGTGCACGAGAACCAGAAACAGCTTTACTCTGTCCCTTGCCGTGGATTCTTGATTTTTTGTCAAGTTGAGGTGGTCAGTAGTTAAGGTGGAATCTCGTGTGACCCGCAATTTCAGTTCAATTTGCAAGCTGGGGTTTTTCTTAAAGCCCAGAACTCAATTCAGACTAATCTGATGCTGCCATAGGCTGAGGAATTACAAAGAAAGGATTGAAATTTTTGTTTTTTGTTGTAACAAATAGAAATTACTTTCTGTGTCTTCGTTTTTTTTTTAAATGGAATTTTACATATTTTTATTTTTAAAAATCTGTCCAAGTTTGATTTCAACAGATTTTTGAATAATTAGTTGCATTTTTATCCTTTTCAATTATGACATTCAGTTTATAATGCGTAATTCGAAAATCAAAACACCGGTCGCTGAATTGAAATCCTTGGTTCAAATGACCCAGTTGGCTCATATTTTTCAAAAAACGCAAAAATAGACATAAAATCGACAAAAACAGCGATTTTTCGTGTATATTTTTGAAGAAAAAAAATATTTTTTCATGTCTGGTGGACTTAATTAGCATATCTATATGTTTTTGGGATCTCCGAATCCGGGATCCAACTAACCCAGTTGGCTCATATTTTTTCGAAAAACCCAAAACAATACGTAAAAATGACGAAAACAGCGATTTTTGGGTAAAATGGAATTCTTTATATCTAGTGAACTTAATTACCATACCTTTATAATTTTTTGTAATCCCCCTTTCTTCGGCGTACATCACATATAGATATGGTGATGGAAGTCCACAGAACATCAAAAACTTTTTTTCTCTGAAAAATACAGGAAACATCGGGATTTTTGGCATGTTTCAGTGTGTATTTTAGTTTTTAAAACAAACTATGGCCTGGTTGGGTTATTTTAACCTTGAATTTGGATTATTTTCATCTGAAAAATAAAGGAACAATCACAATTTTTGGTATTTTTCCAGCTAATTTGTGGTTTTAAAGACAAACCACAATCTAATTGGGTTATTTTTACCGCGAAATTGGATTGAGCGACCCAAAAAATTATAAAGTTATGGTAATTAATTTCATTAGACATAAAAAAAATTCCATTTTTACCCAAAAAATAAAGAAAAAATCGTTGTTTTCGTCATCTTTATGTCTATTTTTTACGTTTTTCGAAAACATATGAGCTAATGGGGTTATTTGGACTCCGGATTCGGATTCAGCGACCCCAAAAATATATAGATATGCTGGTTAAGTCTACCGGGCATGAATATATATATATTTGCAAAAATATACACAAAAATCGCTGCTTTCGTCGATGTTACGTATATTTTTGCGTTTTTCGAAAAAAGATGAGTCAACTATGCTATTTGGATTCAGCGACCCCAGAAACATATAGATATGCTGGTTAAGTCCACCGGGCAGACCACTTTTTTGTGTACCAGTGTATTTAAAGGCTTGTACTAAAGTAACAATATTGTTTTAGTCTAATTATGAAAATTTGAGATTTTTTAATTGAGAAAAAAATACACTTGATGATTAATATTGAAAAATATTTTATTTTTCATGTAAAATAAGTAATTATAAACTATATATTTAAAACCAAACAAAAAAATTAACTTGGAACGTTATGTATTTAATTGTTGTATTTGAATAATTTAATTTACAAGTAAAATTGTTGAATGTTAATGTGTAATAAATATTGAGCACCTATAATTCCTAGAAAAAAGTTGAATTTTTAACCAAAAAAAAACAAACAATTTTCAACCAACAATGATAAAGTTTTATTTTCAGTAAAAAAACGAACAGAAAAAAAAGAATTTTCAACAAATTAGTCAAATTTGTTACCAAAAAGATCGATTTTCTAACGAAACGGACGGATTTTGAACAAATAAAGATTTTTCAATTACGAAAAAAAATAAGTTCATGTAAATTTTTTAACTTTCATACCAAAAGATGAAATTTCTGTAAAACAATTGATTTTTCAACCCAAAAATATGAATTTTCTACAAAACAGTTGAATGTTCAACAACAGCAAAAAGTTATTAATCCAAAACGACGAATTTTCTGTCCAAATAGACGATTTTTGAACAAAATAATCGAATTTTAAAAAAACACACAACCAAAGCAGTTCATATATCTACGAATAAGTAACAAACGAATTTTCGATAAGAATAATTAATCTCTTAACAAAATAGTTAATTTTCGTTTCTAAAATTTGTTAACTTAGTAGTTGAATTTTTATACTAAGAAAGAGCAATTTTAACTAAAAAATTGTCGTTTAATTTCCATTGAGGAGAATTAGTTTTAAAAAAAAGAGAAGAATTTTCTACCAAATAGTTGAATTTTGTATCAACTTTTTGAATTTTCAAGCCAAAAATACGATTTTTCAAGAAAAAAGGTAATTTAAAACCAATCAGTTGAATTTCCAAACAATATTTAAATTTGCAGTAAAGAAAACCTTTTTTTTCATTAAATGTAAATATAAATTATAATGATTTTAAACATTTTTTTAATATTTCAATTTAAAAATAACTTCAAAATAATTTATTCATAATTAAAGGCTTGTATTACATTGAATATAGTGATTTAGTCTAACTTTAAAATATTTTAATTTCTTAATTAAGAAAAGAGCAATTGATTAATGTTTACAAATATTTGATTGTTCATGTAAAATTAGTAATTATAAATGAAACTAAATAAAAAACTGAACTTGGAGGGTTATCATTTTAATTATTCATACCAAAATTTCAGTGCAAATAGCCTATGACTTAATTAAAAACAAAATATCGATTTTTGCGGATTTGGAATAAAAAAGCAGGAAGCTTTTCAAGAATTATGAAAGACTTCAAAGAAATAAAAAACATTTTCTTAAGAATCATGGGAAATTTGAAAAGGACTTTTTTATTTTGAAAAATTAATTTTAACATGGAAAGATTTCGAAAATTGTCAAAAATGAACCTGAAAGATGTTAAGAAATTTTTTTTTTATTTTGTAGTGTAAACAAACATTTTCGGAAGAAGTCGAATCATTTTAAAAAAATGTTTAAAAGTTCTGAAAACATATAAATTCAAATTTTCAATTTCAAGGATGTTTCAAGGTTTTAAACTAAAATCTTGAAGCTTTCTAAGGGGTTTTAAGCTGTTTAAAATGAAAATAATTTAACTTTTTATTTAACCATTCGTCACCCTAGAGTCATACTACGCCATGTCCATTTTTGAAATTTTGGAACTATTATTATTTTTAGGATCGGTAAGACTTAAAATTTTTTTTTTTTAAACAAATTTTTCCCTGGCATTTATTTTATCAGCTATTACAATTATGACGGTTATTCAAAGTGAGAATTATATGTATGTAGGTATGTAATACAACAGAATAATGTAAATTATCATTCTGTTCAACTATTTTCTTAAGAATTTCCTTATAAATAGTTCATTTATAAATATTTTGTGGATATGGCGTACTATAATTCTGAGAAAAGATGAATTTGTTGAATCTCATATTACACAAAATAAATGGTACAAAATGGTACAAATAACTTACAATTATAAAATACATTAAAAGCCAAGAATGGATTGTTATAAGTCATAAGGAATTCATTTTCCTTTATTTTGTAATAAAATTCATATCAACAGGTTTACATTTTTCTTAACAAAATAACGAGATATTATTAAGTTAAATTAATTCATATTAAAAACATTGTTTATAAGCGCCACGCTTGTCGTTCAATTGATTATTTATTCTAAAAAAGTAGTTCAAAATAGTTCATTGAAACCTCCAATTCTAACCGCAAATTTTGCCAACACCTTAGGTAAGTAATTTAATAGTAAACTCATACATTTAATTTTTAATCAAATTAATAAGTATGCATTAAAATTTAATATTGTAGATTGATATGAAATATGATAAATATTAATAAAATTAATACTATAGATTTACTTGCAAATTCAACTGTTTGGTTGTAAATTTTGATACAAAAATTCAACTTAATAAAAACTAGTACATTAATTAAAAAAAGTATTCAAACAATTTCAATTATTTTCTTGTTAAAAATTTTAATATTTGCTGACAATTTCATTGACTGAAAAATATTTTTAAATAATATTTCAACTATTTTATTGAAAATTCGTCTTTTTGTTTTGAAATTTTATCTTTTTATTTATAAATTTCATATTTTTTAACAAAAATGCAACTGTTTGGTTACAAAAATATTTTTTCCTTTTTTAATGAAAAATCTTATTCTGGTGACAAATCATCTCCTTTGGTAGAAATTTTATCTGTTTTTGTTACAAGTCAAACTTTTTGGGTGAAATTTCGTTTTTTTTTTCATGAATTATTTTTGCAAGGAATTTAATTGTTTTTAATTTTTAATTAAAACATTTTTTGGTTGAAATATCAGCATTTATATTTTTTTGATTAGAATTAATCTTTCTGATAGAGTATCAGTCTTTTTTCTTTTAAAATTCAACAATTTGTTAGAAAATTGAAGTATTAGGTTAATTAAAAAAGTTGAATTCTGTTTAAAAAATATAATAGTTGATATTTTACCCAAAAAATATTTTAAATAGAAATTGAAAGCAGTTGAATTAATTAAAAAAAAAGAATTTTTAATCAAACTGTTGAAGCATCAACCTAAACAGATTAATTTTCAATCACAGTTGCATTTTTGCTCACGAAAGATGAAATTATCGTTAAAAAAATCAATTTTGGAACCAAAAAGAAGTTTTCAACAAACAGTTCAAATATTAATAAAAAAAAAAGATTTTTCAGTCAAGAAAGAAAAAAAATTTTAAACCAAATTGTTGAATTTTCAATTTAAAAAGATGAGTTTTTTCAAAACAGTTATATTTGTAATTCGATCATATAAATTTTCAACAGAAAAGTTAATTTATTTTAAAAAGTAAATTTATGATGCTTAATATTAAATTTTAATGTATTTTTATTAATTTTTCTTGAAAAATTAACTTTATGAGTCACTATTAAATTTATAATATATTATTTATTTTAATTATTATTATTATTTGTATTAAAACCTAAACAATTGGCAAAATTTTAGGTTAGAATTGGAGGTTTCAATAATCTACTGTGAGCAACTTTTTTAGAATGAATATTGTATTGAACGGCAAGTGTGAATCTTATAAAGAATCTTTTTAATATGTTAATATTTAATACAACACAAAACTATGAAATTTTATTAAAAATATGCAAAAACATTTTTACTATTGGCCATGGTTAAACTGCGATACGCTACCTGGTGACAAAAATTAGAACTAGAAAGATTAGGCACGATTTTAAAGATACATTTTAATTTGTGCATAAAAGTGTGTTAAAATGTTTGTTGTTAAGTTTAAAGTATTTATTGGATAATAAAAAAAGTATCGGAAACAAGGTGCTTTAGATGGAATTCACATATTATAAAGTGAAAACCCACACTTTTTGACAGAAATATTTTTCTTTAAAAAACCATTCTTGTTCTCTTTATTGTGATTTTCAAAAGATTATAAACTTAAATGGACTTATTTTGAAACAAAAAGGAACTCAAAGTAAATTTTTATTAAATTTTAAATGAAATATTTACTATTTAAAAATCTGATCAAAAAGTAAGATTAAAATTCCTAATTAAATTCCAGTCGTCTATTAATCGTATTCTTGGCATAATATGGATCAAATTTGTCGCTACATACATTAATTGAAGTTTATTTAAACTTACAATGCATTGAAACTCACATGAAATAATGAAATAATTGTTATTTTTAAACCTATTTCACAAAAATGTGTTTCTCACTGTATAAGATGGAAGTTCTATCTAAAACTATTTGTTTTTTATGAATATTTGTTTTTAGAATTCAATCATTGTTTTATTTTTACTTCACAAAACAATCGTAAAAACACTTTTATGCCAAAATTAAAATAAATGTTTAAAATTGTACCTACTCTTTCTAGTTCCATTATTCGGCACCATGTGGTGAAATGGTAGGCAACCATTCCAGTTCATTCACAGGTTTTGAGAATTCTTTTTTTATTACTTTTTACTAAATGTATGACTTTATAAAAAAATAAATAGTGCTTATAAATTAAAAAGAAGTTAAAAAATCAACAATCAAAAAAGTGTTAAATAATCGTTGCGTTTTTTAGTGATGTTTGCGACATTTTTCATTTTCTAAGTAAAAGAAAACTGAAAAAAACCGCTTTTAGGTGATATATCCGCAGTTGTTGAAATTTTGAACAAAAATTGTGAAGTGCGTTTGTTTTGATTGTAAATCGGGATAAAAAAGTAATCGGGAGCAGGGCAAAGCTAATAAAATTCAATTTTACAAAACACCAAATGATTAAAATATTGTTCAAGAATGGCAAAAGCTATTTAAGGAGATGATATCAAACTGAAATGCTGTGGCAACGGTATTACATATAAAGTGTAAAAGGTATATCTTTTTGTTTTTAAAGTTTTGCTCTTTTATAAAACATTATTTTATTGTTAATATTAACTGTGATTAATGGGCATTATTTAATATAATCCAAAGCAACGTCTTTATACTTTAGATTATAAAAAAAATGATATCTTAATATATTTTCAAAATTTCAAGTTTAAAAAAATGAACTAAAATTATACATTGCAAACATATTGAATTCATTTTAATGAATTTGTTAAACAATTTGCTTTTCGGCATAACTCTTTTAATAATATTTAGTTTATGGTTTAAGACGAAAACGGAATTTTGATTAAACTTGGTTTTAAATTAAACATGAACTTAAGGGTCTTATTCTAAAAAAGAAATCGCATCATAGGAACTAAGTTTTCAAAATAATTTGCAAATTGCTATTTTATCCATATTAAATTGATGTATTCTCGCCTATCAGGACATTTAGTTTGGAATTATTGATTATAATTATTCTAATCGAATCTACAGAATAGAATAATTAATGAATGCTTATTTTCATTTAAAATGATTAAATTATGTCTTTTAAAGAATAATTGACTGAAGATGTAAATAATTTTACAGGTTTCGATGACTGTAATGTAATAGGATAAAGCTTTTTGAAGGTGAACTTTTGTATCGCACAAACAATAAGATTTTGGAAAAATTCAAAATTATTCAGATTTTATTTTAAAAGGTTAATTTTAAGTTTTGAGGATTTTAAAATATGTCGAAAAAGAATCTGAAAATTTTTTAAACAATTTTTTCGGATTATTTTTTTTTATTTGTAGAAGTAAAATTATTTCAAGATTCATGGTTAAATTTCAGATCTCTTTATTTTGAAACAGTGATTCTAAAAGAAAATTGAATGAGTATTGCAAAGTTACAACAAAATTTCTGCTATGCTTAATAAATATTTTAAAGTATTCAAACAATTTAAAGCTAATTTTAAACTTGTGAAATACTTAATTTTTTTAATGTAGATTTTTTAAGACTTGAAAAAGGAAGCTGAATTCAAATTATGAAAGGTTGCAAGAGAATTAAAAAATGTTGTTTAGATTCTCAGAAAAATGTTAAATGATTTTTTATTTAAAAAAAATTAACTTTAGGATAATGTTTCTAAAAAATTTAAAAGTATTTACAAAAATTTTTCGAAAAAGAATCTGGAATTCTTTAAAAAATTTTAAGAACAATTTAAAAAGAATTTTAGAACGTTTAGATATCTTAGAAAGATTAAAAAATAATAGTTAATTTGAAAATTATGAAAATTTGCAGAAAACTGTAGATTTTTTACAATTTTTTTTTTAATTTTTCAAAAAGAAGCTTTTTATGAATTTGGAACAGTTTTTAGAGATTCAAACAATATTCTTTAGATTTTCAGGAAAATTTAAAGTTACTTTCTGGAAGATTTTAGGACAATTTTTTTTTATATTTCAGCATTTTTTAAAAATTGTAGTTTAAAAATTTTTTAAGTTCAAAAAAATTAACTAAAATTATAAATTGTAAACAAATTTAATCAATTTTAATGAATTAATGAAAAAATTTGATTTTCGTCATAACTATTGTCATCAAATTTAGCTTAAGATTTAAGAAGAAAGGGGAATTTTGATATATTCCTTTTTTAAATTGAACATGAACTAAAGTTATTTTAATCTAAAAAATAAAGGTTGTTAAAAATGATTTATAAAATCGAAGAAAATATTTTATTGTTAATTATAACTAGTTTTGGAAAAGAACTCGAGTTGAATTTTTTAAATAAATATTTCACAATTTTCATCGTTTATTTAACAGTAGTTTTTAGGCCTTACATTTTTTTTCACTTTAGGTAATAGTTGCAACTATTATTTAATCCTATTGCTGTAGAGCTTACTTTATTCTTAAAATTATTCTCTGCAAATCTCATTGGTACGTTTTTATTAAAAAACTTTTATTTAGAAATTAAAAAATCGTTATTTCTGTAATCAATAGGTCTTCACAAATAAATTTTTGCACATAAAAACGTACCAATGAGATTTGCATAGAATCTTTTGAGGAATAAAATATAAGCGCTATAGTATTAGAATAAAATAAGAATTGCAAGTTTTACCTAAAGAAAAAAACATCAAACTCTAAATAGTTATTGTTAAATAAAAAAAACCCGAAATATTTGTTTCAAAAGTCCAGCTCGAGTTCTAAGTAATTTAAAAATTACACAAATAATGATATGTTTAATTTGATTGCGCATGGATAATGATTTGTTGTGGTTAATAGAAATGCTTTGGGATTTACGTCTAAACGCAGTAAATTTTACGACTTTCGCTAATTATTTTTTTATTTATAAGGTAATAAAAAGTCTCAAAGATTTTTATCTTTTACCCAGAACTATCAGAAAATTATTTTTATTTAAAAAAAAATTTTTTCAAAACTTACACGGTGTCGTTGAAAGACGTATAGGTTGCACAAAAATGCCCAAAAAAAACTGTTCCGGTTGTTTTCTTTTACGCATTTCACAGATTAAGAAGCCGTTTAACCCGAAATCCTAGCTGCTCGCTTCTAAAAATGGCATAAAAAATCAATATTTCATTATTTTAACATGGTTTACTCATTTAGACATAAGTAATCATTTCATGTTGGATTGATTTTCGGTAGGTATCAAATTGTCTGCTCTTTTCGAATCTGAAGTCAGAATTTAAACATTTTGTATCATAGAATTTACACATCCTCTCAAACATAATAAAAAATTTGTTGGTTTGACAATTTTTGCTTTTTTAATCCTTTGCGATTTTTTGTCAATTGACGCAACAAGAACAATTGCATTTAGTTTAGGTACGAGAGCCGGTAAATAGAATGAAGTTCGCTGCGCACGTAGCATAAGCATACCCGAGGTAAAACGAAGTAGTTTACTTTTTCACTGCGCCTCACTTTTGTCACTAAGTGCATTTACTTCTTTCACTGCATCTGTCCACAGTTTTCATTGTTGCCCGGCAACGTTGGTTTCAAACAACATCAAGAAAGATGGCTCCTAAATGTGAGCATGAGGAAAATTGTCACAAAGTTTGCGCACCTTGTGGTCAGAAAATAAAAGTTTCTAATTATTCATCAGAATCTAATGTCACAGATAAAATCGAAGATCTTATAAAAAAACAATTAAAGAAAGAATTTAGTAGGCACAACTCTAACTTTAAGTGAAAGAGAAAATAATAATGTGAAAAGAGCTTTACCTCTCATGCCAAATTACGCAGATATGCAATTGTCAAAACCAACTAGATCAAACAATAGCATTTGCAGTTGCTACATTTGCATCAGTGCATCAGTTGGAGTCCCGATAATAGGTACGAGGGTAGTTCAATAAGTCCTTAGAATGACCAACAGATGGCGCGCGAATCGCTCCAAATCATCTGTTTTCAGTCAGCACCACTCCCGACTAG
>NC_046665.1:85296316-85306752 GCF_010883055.1 Belonocnema kinseyi | reverse complement strand
ATTGACCAAGTGTATAGAGCTCCAAGGAGATTATGTTGAAAAATAAAAAAAAATTGTTTTTATACTTCATTCTAAGGACTTATTGAACTACCCTCGTAATAAATAGCCCCACGATTCAAGCCCATTGCCAACTTCAAAACCTAATGCTGTAAATAAAACTGCGTCAACAATGAAAATTTGTAATACTTGTTTTCAGCACGTAGGAAGAGGCAAAAATCATCAATGCTCCACCCATACTAAACCTGTAAGTAATTTAATCAAACTAATCGAAAAACGTCCTGAAAATCAACAAGAAAAAATAACCGGTACATTACTAAAAAGAAAAATTTATTCTTGTGGTGATTCTAGTAGGAGTGATATATCTTTAAAGTTAAGTACTTCGGGATCTAAAGTAATTCCAACGATTAATCCAACAGAAAAAAAATGTTGTTTTTACTAATGAAAGCTTAGATAATTTTAAAATAAATACTGGTGCATCAAATATACAAATGAACAAGTTGACAAACTTCTTAAGAACAAACGCAGGAAGAAATTCTGTACCAACTTATTACAATAAATATGTTTCTGAAAATTAAAAAATGTAGAGGACTTTTATAATGATACAGAATCTGATTTTGATGTACAAAATTCATAAATAAAACAAAAAAGATCTGTTGTCTAAGCAGATTCTGAAAAATTATTGGAGCACATTTTAGAAGAAAGAAATTTGCGAGACAATTTTGCAGTCAAAGTTATGCTCGACGTAGATCAAAATTTTTTTAAAATTTGTATGAGTGTGACACCAAAAAATTATGTTCCTGGAGATAAAAAAGAACTCTTTATTCGGAAGATGGATCTTCTTCTAAAAGAGCTAAACTAACAAGCGTTGAACGTCTGCTATTACTTGGCGTGGTTCCAGAAGTAAAAGAAACCTATGAGAACATACAATTGTTATTTAATCTCACCAGTAATAATAAAATTCCTTTTAAGTTAGTCTGTGATTACAAACGAAGAGGCCCATGCATCTACGTTTAAAAACTTGCGGAGATTTGAGAAGCGACTTCAACAATTTTTGTATCATCAATAAGAAAAAACTAGCTATGCATCACCACAGTACTATAAATGCTCCACTTCTTGAGGAAGACGATTCCATGTATGTAATTGAAAAATGTGTGATTCCAGAATTACATATCCTGCAAGGTTTCGTAAATCACATGTTTTAGAATGGTCTCGTCCCTCTTCTTGGAAGAGAGAAAGCATTGATATGGCCACAAAAACTACATCTAATTTCTAAAAACTACCAAGGAGGAATTTTTGAGGATAATACCTGGCGAAAGCTTTTAAAAGAATCGGACGTGTGTGGGATATTTTGCTATTGGACCTTACATAGCCACTTTCGAAGCTATGGATAAGATTGTGTCTTCTTGTTTTTCAGTAGAAAAAGTTACCACAAATTTATATGATAAACTTAATGAATTAAGGAAAGCTTTTAAAAGTACACAAGAACAGAACATTTTCAGAACATTTAAGAAATGGTTTGCATTTTTTAAATAATGAAGAACTTGGATTATGGTCTGAGCAAGCTGGAGAGTCAGTCCATAGAAAATTCATTAAAGTTTGGGAGCACCACAAAGTCAATTCTGTGAATAATCATTCGTACTCTCAAAGATTGAAAAAAGCAGTGATCGAGTTCTCTTCTTTACGTGTCTAACGTATTTGGCTTAAGAATTAAATATCTAGATCTGTAATTGAACGGATTTCATTATAATTGAAATCGTTATTCTTTAAAAAAAAATTGTTATTTTTAATTATATTTATTATATGTTGTTAAACTTCAGATATATATTATGGTTGAAAATACTATCTTTAGTTTTATTACATATTCTTATTAACACATTTAAATATTAAAAATATAATAAAAATATAAAATAATTTAAAAAAAATATTTAAAAAAACACAAAAAAAGGAAACCGTCATACCACCATGTCCACTTCGTGGTTTCTGGATAATGCCAAGAGTGGTCTAATTGAATTTTAAAGATAAAATAAATTTAATTTTGAATATAATTGCCTTTTTCGAATATGTGAACCATGTAGTGTAGAACTTTTACATTTTGCCTTCAAATTCGAAAAGAGCAGACAATTTCACACAAGAAATCATTCTAATATTATTCATTTATATTAATTATACTTACCGAAAATCAATCCAACATGAAATGATTACTTATGTCTAAATGAGTAAAACATGTTAAAATAAAAAAAGATTTATTTTAAGTGCCATTTTTAGAAGCGAGCAGCTAGAATTTTGAGTTAAACGGCTTCTTAATCTGTGAAATGCGTTTAAAAAAAAACCGGAACAGTTTCTTTCGGAATTTTTGTGCAACCTATACGTCTTTCAACGACACCGTGCTTACGCCCTGCAATATTTGAATTCTAGGCCAACTTCATAGCTGGCGCCGCCACATGGCGAACGTCAACTCTCATGACAAATATTTTCCACAGCTCTCCAGAAAAGTGGTTCAGAAATTAAGCTGTTACAATATTTTCTTGAAAACTTAACTATTTCGTAGAAAATTTACTCTTTGTTTAAAATTTATATATTGATGTTAAAAAGTAAACTCAAATATTTTCTGGATGAAAGTTCCACTTATAAAGAAAGAATTTGTTTTTTTATTACAAATTCATCTGTTTTAGTACAAAATTGATCTTTTTTGGATAAAAATGCAACTATTTGGTAGAGAATTGAACTATTTTGTTAAAAATTCATCCTTTTTGGTTGAAAAAGATGGTCTTTTTAGATTGAAAATGAAATTTTTTTCGTAGAAGCGTATTTATTTATTTATTTTTTTTTTTACAAAAATTCAATTTTTGATGTTACTGAGTTAACAGGAATCTTTTTTCGATGAAAACTCAACTTTTTTGTGATAAAAAATGCTTCTGCTTCAAGATAAATTTTATATTTTTCCATAAAAATGTAACGATTTGCTAAAGAATTTAACAATTTTGTTAAAAAGTCATCCTTTTTGGTTCAAAATTCGTCTGTTTGGAGTGAAAATTCAATTTTTTTCGTAGAAACTTATTTTTTTGTTACAAAAATTCAAATTTTGATATTACTGGTATACCTGGAATCTTTTTTGGACGAAAACTCAACTTTTTTTGTAATAAAAAATTCTTCTGCTTTAAGATCAATTTCATATTTTTTGATAAAAATGCAACCATTTGCTAGAGAATTGATTTCAAACTTCATTTTTTATAGAAGAAATTACATTTTTTGTATGGAAATGCAACTTTTTGGTTAAAAATCTTTCTTTGCTTGATAATTTAACTAATTTGTTTTAAACATTTGGTTAAATCGCTTTGTTAAGAAATCACTTTTTTTGTTAAAGATTTATATTTCAAGTTGAAAAGTTATCACGTTGGTTAAAAGTTTAATTATCTTTTTTATCGATTAATCTTTTTTAATTTAAAATTCAACTACTTGGGTCAAAGTTAAACTACATTGTGAAATTTTTTTTAGTGAATGCTTATGCCTGGTTGAAAATTTAACTGTTCAATGGGAAGTACTTCTTTTTTTGTTTGTTTAGAACTCATTTTTTAACGGAAAATGGAACTTTTCCATTTTTTAAGATTGATATTTTTTAGTTAAAAATTCGCTTTTTTTGTAGAAAAAATTATTTTTTAGTTGGAAATTTCCTTTTTTGCGTAAAAATGCATCAGTTTCGTGTAAAATTAATTTTTTGTTAAACAGTCATATCTTTTGTTTGAAAATTGAATTTTTATAAAGAAAATTTGTTTTCTCGTTTGATGGTTCAATAATTTAGATAAACTTTTATTTATTTTTTGAGTAGAAAATCTTTATTTGTTGGAAATTCGTCTTTTTGGTTTTAAAATTATTTTCTTTTGATGTATAGATTTCATTCTTTTGTGATTAAAATATAAACTATGACACTTTTTCGTTAGTAATTTGTCTTTTTAGTTTGAATATTTACCTAGAATGTTAAAAATTCAATTATTTTTTGAAAATTCCAGTATTTTGTTAAAGAGTAATTTTTTAAAGTACACAGAACTTTTTTTTGTTGAAATAATTTAATACATTTGAAAATTCTAAATATGTATATGAAACACTGTAATTCCTAAATGTCTGAGCTAAAAAATAATTTACATTCAACCGCTGATATAACCTG
Source organism: Belonocnema kinseyi (assembly GCF_010883055.1). Classification (NCBI taxonomy): domain Eukaryota; kingdom Metazoa; phylum Arthropoda; class Insecta; order Hymenoptera; family Cynipidae; genus Belonocnema; species Belonocnema kinseyi. The sequence goes on along the minus strand of NC_046665.1, from coordinate 85,302,590 downwards.
AACAATAAAAATATTGTTAAAAATCATAAATTCCTAAATTCTCTTAAATTCTTTTAAATTCTGTCATTTTCTTGGTTATATAATCTGAACTTAAATTCTCGGGAATTTAAGAACTCTAATGGGGCTGATTGAAACTCATGAAATAATGAAATAATTGTATTTTTTTAAAAACCTGTTTCACAAAAATATGTTTTTTTACTGTATGAGATGGAAGTTCTATCTAAAACTTTTTTTTCTGGTGAATATTTGTTTTTAGTATTAAATCACTGTTTTATACTACACAAAACACTCGTAAAAACACTTTTATGCAGACATTAAAATACATGTTTAAAATTGTACCTACTCTTTCTAGTTCCATTTTTCGGCACCATGTGGCGAACTGGTAGACCACCATTCCCAATTAGTGTAGGAAATTTCAATAACACAAGGCTATAAAAATTGTGCGGAAGGTTTTGAAATTTTGATTATTCTTGTTTATTATTTTTTTTTCTAAATATATAACTTTTTAAAACAAAAATAAATAGTGGTAATAAATTCAAAAGAACTTAAAAAACCTTAGTATTAAAATGTGTACTAGTATGTTCTTGATCATGCATTATTTTTGACCCATTAACTTACTTCGATATTTCATAACCTTTTTGTAGAGAATTTAATATTTCTAACTTAAAATTGCATAAAATAATTTGCACCTCAATTTTTATTACTTCAAACGGTTAAATTATTAGCTTTCGAGTTTGTTAAATATCATTGACCGTGAAAAATGATTGCGAACCGTGAAATGACCAGGAATTTTTGTTGTCTGATAAAAAACGGCCAGCCTGGAATTACTCGATAATGTTGCATGTTTAGGACAGTGCAAGAAACCTGACGCAGAAGGTGCTACTAAGTATAAAATCAAACCAAATGGACGACTGTATAGCACAATTAGATCGCGACCTGATGGACGTACTGATGAAGTACATCTACCGAGGTTTCGAGATCCCAACGGATGGAAGCAGCGGGCACTTGTTACTCTGGCACGAGAAGGTCTACAACATCAGTGGAGTCGGCAGCATCGTTCGAGTCTTTGCCGACAGCAAGCGAGCTTGAATTTACACTTTGGTCCAGTCATCTTCCTCTTTTTTGTTACTCAACACAATTAGTAACATTAAGGACACACTTAGGTCGTACCATTTTTTCACTAAGAAAACCGCAGTGCATTTATGTCGAGTTGTTGTCAATAAATTTTTTATTTCTTCTACTTACAGAAAAAAAACAGTCACTTGGCTCTTTACTTTCACTCTCGAAACCTTAATTAAAACACTTTAGGCTTATATACATTATATTCTTCTTAAACCGAATACCTTATTTCAATACATACTAAATTGACTTGGATATGAAAATCAGGAATGTGAAGGCTCACTCTTTTTTTCACTAGGTGAAAAACAAAAACGAACAAAATTATCTTTAATATTAATACTGCTCATTCAATTATTTAATCTACAACAACGAAAAATTTTCAAAAGTCAAATCTTGAGCTCTATCAAATTTTAACACTTGAGAAATAAAACGGACTTTATATAATAGTAAAATTGTTGTTAAACATTTATTATAAGTAAAAACATCGTTTAATGTATCGTAAAACTTTTAATATTATATCGTGGACTACTCCAAAATCTTTACTTATTCACACTTGTCTTTCACCGTCACCATTATCATATTTGTCTGGTGAATTAAGTACAATGCACTGATGAAAACCGAATTTGCCCTGAAAATCAACGAGATCGAGTTTAATTCGGTATTTGAATCATTGAAGTATTGGCTCAAAAAATATTTTTTGAACAGCGATTTTGTCTCAGTGAAAAATATATTCATAATGGTATTTTTTTATTCGGAAATTCCTCCGCGGTAGCGCTGAAATCGAATTTCAGATTTATCTATGTATTTTTTTCATTTTCTTTGAAATAGAATTTGTTATTAAAATTTCATTAAGTGAAGAGGGTGATTGAAAAAAATTTTTTTTTTAAATTCCCTAGTTTTTCTCTGAACAATTTTTTATTTTCCCGGACCAGTAATATTCAGAGACCAGCTTCTTCATCCTTTATAAACGAAATAAAATAATAAACAGTGAATTTTCAACTCAAAAGAACAAATTTTTCAACAAAAGAATTAAATTTTAAATAAAATAGTTGAATTTTTAACAAAATAGTGAAATTTTTAACCAAATACTTAAGTATTCTACCTACAACGATATATTTTGAAAAAAATATTCGCATTTTCAAACCACGAAAAAGAAACAAATTTTCAACGAAAACAATTAAACTTTTTACAAAATAATTGAACTTTTAACCATAAAGACCAATTTTCAATCAAGAAGATTAACTTTCAACCAAATAATTGAATTTTCAAAAAACAAATCAACAGAAAACAGTTCATATTTCTAAAAAGAAAAAATTTTGAACAAGAATAATTAACCTTTTCACAAAAAAGATAAATTTTTAACGAATAAAATGAATTTTTAACAAATTGCACAAATTTTCAAATAAATAGTCTGAATAATAGATATAATGTTAGTACAAATTTTATTTGAATAATTTATAGTTCATATTTTTTCTTTTTTTTTTAATGTTAACTCAACAGTTCAATTTTTAAACTAAAAAAGACCAATTTTAAAACAAAAAATTTAGTTAAACTTCCATTGAGGATAAGTTTTCAATAAAAAAGAAAGTAATAATTTTCTACAAAATAGTTGAATTTGATATCAAATTTTTTAATTTTCAAGTACAATAGACGAATTTTTAACTAGAATTATGAATCTTCAACCAGAAAGAACTTTCATTTTCATCTCCAAATAACCGAAACAAAAAACATTATATTTCAACCAAAAACAGTTAATATTATCACCAAAAAGGAACGAATTTTTTGTAGAATCAATTAAACTTTTAACAAAATAATTGGATTTTTAACCAAATACTTAAATTTTTTAGCTACAACGATATATTTTGAAAAAAATATTCGCATTTTCAAACCACCACAAAGAAAAAAAACAATTTTTCAACGTAAACAATTAAACTCTTTACAAAATAGTTAAACTTTTAACCAAAAAGACCAATTTTAAACCAAAAAATGTAGTTAAACTACTATTGAGGATTAGTTTTTAATTTAAAAAAGTAATAATTTTCTACCAAATAGTTGAATTTGATATCAAATTGTTGAATTTTCACGTACAATAGACAAATTTTTAACTAGAATTATGAATCTTCAACCCAAAAAAACTTTCACTTTCATCCAAATAGTCGAACCAAATAATCGAATTTTTAAACAAAAAACATTAAATTTCAACCAAGAAGATTAACTTTCTACCAAAAAGACGAATTTTTAACAAAATGTATAAATTTCAGTTAAAAAATAATTAATTTTCAACAGAAAAAAAAATCATCTTTAACAAATTAGTCCAGTTTGTGACCCAATAGATACATTTTTCAACGAAACGGACGGATTTTCAACAAATAAGGATATAATGTTAGCACAAACTTTATTTGAATAATTTAGTTCATATTTTTTCTTTTTTTTCAAATTGTTAACTAAAAAGTTGAATTTTTATACTACTAAAAAAGACCAATTTTAAACCAAAAATATAGTTAAACTTCCATTGAGGATTAGTTTTCAATTAAAAAAAAGTAATAATTTTCTACCAAATAGTGGAATTTTATATCAAATTGTTGAATTTTCGAGTAAAATAGACCAATTTTTAACTAGAATTATGAATATCCAACAACAACAAAAACTTTCACTTTTATCCAAATAATTGACTTTTTGAACAAAAAACATTAAATTTCAACAAAAAACAGTTAATATTATCACCAAAAAGGCACAAACGACTTTTTTTTGAATTAATTAAACTTATAACAAAATAGTTGGATTTTTAACCAAAATTACTTAAATTTTATACCTACCACGATTCATTTCTAACCAAACAGTCGAGTTTTCAAACCACCAAAAAGAAAAAAGCCTATTTTAATCAAAAAGAATTAAACTTTTGGAAAAATAGTTAAATTTTTAACCAAAAAGGCCAACTTTCAACCAAAAAGATTAATTTTCTATAAAAAAAGACGATTTTTCAACGAAATACATGAATTCCAGAAATTTTTTTTTAACAAATTAGTTCAATTTGTAACCAAAAAGATAAATTTTTTAATCGAACAGACGGATTCTCAACAAACAGGGATTCTTCAATCAATAAAAAAAAAATAATTTTCAACCAAATACGTGAATTGTCTACCTGCAATTATGCATTTTAAACCAAATAATCGAATTTCTTTTTAAATTCAACCAAAAACAACTCATATTTCTAACAAAAAGGAACAAACGAATTTTTACGAAGAATAAGTAACCTTTTAACAAATTAGTTGAATTTTTAACGAAATAGATAAATTTGTAACAAATTGCAAAAAAATTAAAATAAATAGTCTAAATAATGGATATTATGTTAGCCCAAACTTTATTACATTAATTTATAGTTCATATTTTATTTGTTTTTAAAAATTATTAACTCAAAAGTTGTATTTTTAAACTATAAAAGAGCTTTTTAAACCAAAAACTGTAGTTAAACTTCCATTGAGGCTTAGTTTTCAATTAAAAAAAAATAATAATTTTCTACCAAGTAGTTGAATTTGATATCAAATTGTTGAATTTTAACGTACAATAGACGAATTTTTTACAAAAGTTTTTAATCTTCATAAAAAAAAAGTTTCATTTTGATTCAAATAATCGAATTTTCAAACAAACAAAATTAAATTTTAACCAAAAACAGTTAATTTTAATCCCAAAAAGGAACAAATTACTTTTTAACAGGATCAATTAAACTTTGAACAAACTATTTGTATTTTTAACCAATTACTTAAATTTTATATCTCTAACGATGCATTTTCAATCAAATAGTCGAATTTTCAAACAAAAAACATTAAATTTCCACTAAAAACAGTTAATATTATCAACAAAAAGAAACAAATTACTTTTGAACAGAATTAATTAAACTTTTAACAAACTAGTTTTATTTTTAAATAACTACTTAAATTTTATATCTCCAACGATGAATTTTCAATCAAATAGTCGAATTTTCAAAGAACCAAAAAGATAAAAAGAGACAATTTTCAACAAAAACAATTAAACTTATCGAAGAATAGATGAATTTTTAACCACTGAAATAGTTGAATTTTCGATCAAAATAATTAAATTTCAACAGAATTAAAGGAATTTTCAACGAATTAGTCAAATTTGTAATCAAAAAGATAAATTTTCCAACCAAACGGACGGGTTTTCAACAAATGAAGATTTTTCAATCGAGAAAAAAATGAGTTCATACAAATTCTTGAATTTTCATAACAAAAGGTGGCACTTTGTGTAAAAAAAATGATTTTTCAAACCGAAAATATGAATTTTTCACAAAACAGTTGTATTTTTAACAACAGAAACAAATTTCCAACCCAAAAGGACGAATTTTCTGTCCGAATCGTCGAATTTTCAATGTTAATACAAACATTATTTAATTAATTTATAGCTTATAATTTTTTCGTTTCTAAAAATTTTTAACTCAGTACTTGAATTTTTTAACTAAAAACGAGCAATTTTTTACTGAAAATATGCAGTTGAATTTACATTGAGGAGGTTTAGTTTTCAATAAATAAACAAGAATTTTCTACCAAATATTTTAATTTTGTATCAACTTGTTGAATTTTCAAGACAAAAGGGCGAAATTTAAAGAAAAAAGTTAATTTACAACTAATCAGTCAATTTTTTAACAAAATATGTACATTTTCAGTACAAAATTGACCTCCTTTTTTTTCTCTTTGCAGTCCTCATCCCACTCACTTCTATTCCCCCCCTCTACTAACTTCATTATTATTTGTGCACTCTAATCCTATTTTTATTTCTCCTATCATTTTTTCCATCTCCTCGTCCACATTTCCCTCTCCCATTTTGATATTTCTTATTTTTTCTCTAAACTGTTCTTTTCCTTCCCTTGACCAATCCCCTTTTCCTACACTTTTTACATTTGCTCCCCTTTTACTCATATTGCTATTCCTTTTTTGTCCCTCTAATATCACTATTAAGGGAAAGTGATCCGAATCACTATATTCTCCTACTTCTAGTTTCTTAACCTTCTCTCTTACCTCATCATCCACTATCACAAAATCAATTACTGTTCCCCTTTCACTTCCTGAGCGTGTATATTCTCCTTTTTCATCCCCTTCTATATTCCCGTTTAAGATATACCATCCCAACTCCTCCAAGC
>NC_046665.1:85288913-85296216 GCF_010883055.1 Belonocnema kinseyi | reverse complement strand
ATAAGATTGTAAAAAATATATAGATGTAAACGGAAAGATTGTAAGGAATGGAAGTCATGTAAACCCTTAGGGGACACATTATGAATAAAGAAGAACAAACAAATTCATCCCTTACCCAAATAGTTCACAATTTTTTTACTAAAAAATATCAATTTTCAATAAAACAGTTCAACTTTCAAACTAAGAAATTAATCTTGTACTAAAATGTTAAATCTTCAATTAGAATAGTTACATTTTCAGTTAAGAAAATTATTTCTCTACCAAAATTTAAAAAAAATTCAACTCTTCAAAAATGTTCAATTCTTCAACAAAAAACTAATTTTTTTTTAAGAAAGTTGTTCAACTGAAAAAGGTTAATTTTCAACAAAAGAGTTGAGTCATCAATCAAAAAAGATTAATTTTGAACCAATAAGTTTTATTTTTTGTATTTCCATCCGAAAAAATATGAAATTTCTACTAAAACAGATGAATTTTTAAACCAGAGACGAATTGAAAAAAAATGCATTTTCAAAAAAACAGTTTAATTTTTAACCAAAAAGGATTACTTTTTACCAAAATTGTTGAATTTTCCATCAAACAAAAAAATGTGAACTAAAAATATAATTGACTTTTGGAAAAAACTGCCAAAGAATATAAATATAAATACAAATCCATTTATCTTTTATAAATGGACTAAACACCTCTTATAGAAATTCTCTAAATTTTCCTCTGATTTCTGTGACGTTCTTATTATTTTTATTATTATTTTCCTGATTTTTTACTTCTAAAAACACGTTTACCGTAAGATTCAAAAGTCCTTCTTTCAAATATCTAGCATTTTATTTCAATAAATTAAAATAACTAATTAGCTGATAGTTTTGGGAACAAAAATTATTTGACTTTTCCAAATATGTTGTATTTTTTCCTAAAGTTATTTTCAAAACCTATATATAATTATTTACACTTTGAATCAATATTTTTAATTTTAATTTTTTACGACAACGTTCTAAACCTCATTTAATTAGTAATTCATAACCTATTATTCAAATTCAAATGTGAAAATTAAAATTGATTAATTTGAACGCTACCGCAGACGAAAATCAAAAGTATAAACATAGATTCCAATGGGGAAAAAATCTCTGTTCATGCACTTTTAAAGCCGATGCTTCAATTTCTGAACTTGAATTAAAAGAATTAAATTTTGTGCATCTTACTGTCCCTCTTTGAAGTATTCTTTCAGAGTATTACTGAAGCGTTTACTGTATCTGACGAATTCTCTTTTACGTTGATCTAAAGCCTGTTTTCCTGCCGATCCTGGTATAAATCCTGTGACTTCGTTTACTGCATCTAGCAATTTTTTTATTGCACTAGCAATTTCTCTGAAAAAAATATATGATTCTGATAAATAAAAAATACCGAAAGGTGAATGTGATAAAATGATTTCAGAGCACAAAACGCTCTCCAAAGAGGGTTAATGAGGTGATTTTTCGAGAAAATGGGGAATAAATTCTTTTAATAAAAACTTCCAAATCCGAAAAGATCATTTTTCAACAAGAATGTTAATTTCCAAACAAGTAAGATGATTTTTCAACCAAGTATTGAATTTTCATCAAACAAAATTAATTTTAAACCAAAAAGTTGAACTTTTAAGCGGAAGAGAAGAAGTTTCAACAAAATAGTTGAATTTCGAACCTAAAAAGATGAATTTTCAACCAAATGGTCAAATTTTAAAACATAAAATATTAAACTTCAACCAAAAAGAGTTGCATTTTTAATCAAACACTTCAATCCTAAAGCAAAAAAGACGAATTTTTTTAGAAGATACTGAAATTTGATATAAAAAAAATTAATTTTCAATCCAAAAGAACGAATTTTCTTTTTAAAATGGTTGCATTATAAAGAAAATAATAGAATTTTAACCAAATATTTGAATTAAAACAAAATGGTTCAATTTTTAACCAAATACTTAAATTTTTACCCTACAAAGATTAATTTCAACCAAGAACTTTTCTACAAAAAAAAATTTCAACAAAACCGTTTACATTTCACCTAAAAAAAGATACATTTTTGACAAAATAGTTGAATTTAAAAAAAAATCAGAGATAAAACAGTGAAAAAATTAATTTTAAGCCTAAAAAAGATGCATTTTCAACAAAATAGTTACATATTCAACCAAAATAGTTGAATTTTTAATGAAAAAAAAAAAAGAATTTGAAGCAAACAAGATTAAATTTTTACTAAAAGATATGAATTTTCAAAACAAAAAGACGATTTCTAAAATTTGTATTCAAAAAGTTTTCAAGACATTTCCAGTAAAAAAAAGGTCTCAAGCAAAAAATAAATAAATTTTTAATAAAATAGTTATATTTTCAACGAAACTGGTTCAACTAATAATCAAACAGTTGACTTTCAAATATAAAAATATGATTTCTAAACAAAACATATAATAATTGATATTTCTACAACAAAAAATGAATTTGTTAATTCCAAAACAGTTGAATTAAACAAAGACGAACTTTTAATAAAATAGTTGAATCATCAAACAAAAAAGATTAATTTTCTATGATAAAGACGAATTTTCAAAAATACATGGATTTTCTACAAAAAAAAAGTTTGATTTTTAACCCGAAAACATAAATTTTAAATGAACCAGTCGATTTTAAACCCATTAATTGAATTTTCGACTAAAAAAGATCAATTGGAAATCGAAAAGATGAATTTTAAACCAAGAAGATTAACTTTTTAATAAAAACGATGGAATTCTTACCAAAATAAAATAATTTGCAACAAAAAAGACGATTTTTCTACAAAAGAATTGAATTTTCAACCAAATACCTTAATTTGTAACCAAAATGTTGAATTTTCAAATCAAAAAGACGAAATTTTAAGAAAGAACTTTCAACCAAATAGTTAAATTCACAACTAGAAAAGATCAATTTTAAATAAAAAAATATATATATAATTGGTTCTAACAAAAAAATTTCGAATAAAAATCGGATGAATTCAACCTAAAAGGGCGAGGTTAAAAAAAAGTTGATTCCTCAACCAAAACAGCTTATTTTTTTTACCGGAAAGATGATTTATCTCTTAAAAAGACGATTTTTGAACCAAATACATGGATTTTCAATTATAAATATTAATAATTGAGTTAAATTTTAAGTAAAAAATAACTTGTAATAAAAAAGAAAGAATTTTCAACACGAGATTAATATTTTACAAAACAGTTGAATTTTTAATCAGGAAATGAGAATTTTCAACAAAACAGTTAATTATAAACCAGTCGCGTTTTCGACGAAAAACGATCAATGTTAACTAAAAAATGAAAAAATTAAATTTTCAGGCCCAAAAAACAATTTTCAAAGAAAAAAGACTTTTCATCAACATACTTCATTTGACAATCAAATAGATGAATCTTTAAATAAAAAAATTAATTTTTAACAAAACAGTTCATCAAAAGATTAATTCAGATTAATTTTCTACCAACAAAAAAACTAATTTTCAACAAAATAGTTGAAAAAAGATGAATTCTTAATTAAACATTTATTAGTTGAATGTTCAAATTAAAAAATTTTCATTCAAAAATGGAATAGTTAAATTTTTAATTAAGAAAACTAATTTTTAACAAAAAACGAATTTTCAATAAAATAGTTAAATCTTTAACAAATAAAATGAATTCTAAAGAAATTGGTTTAACTTTCAGCCAGTTAAGCACATTTGTAAAAAAACTAGCAATTTTCAACAAAATAGAATCGTTTTGGAAAATAGTTGATTTTTAAATCCGAAAACTGAATTTTTTCAACCAAATAGTTGAATTTTCAGCAAACAAAATTTATTTTTGACCAACCAGTTGCATTTACAACTAAATAGTTGAATTTTTAACCCAATGAGATAGATTTTCAGCCTAAGGGTTGAATTTTAAAACCTAAAAGATCAAAATTAAACAAAAAAATTTCATTTTTAATAAAATAGTTAACTCTCAAAGCCAAGAAGATGAATTTGGTATAATCCACTTGATTTTTCTATTAAAAAGGATGAATTTTTAATCAAATAATTTAATTTTTAACAAAAAATAAGCTTTATTTTTTACTTCTAACGAAATTTTCAACCAAATGTTCAAATTCTCAAACAAAAAAGGTTCAAATTCAACTATACACAGTTCGATTTTTAACAGAATAATTTATTTTTAACCTAATAAAATGAATTTTCAACCTGCATTTTAAAACCTGAAAGATCAAACTTTAACCAGAAAAATTGCATTTTTAATGAAATAGTTAACTCTCAAAACCAAGGAGATGAATTTTGTATAAGACACTTGATCGTCTATAAAAAAAAGAATTTTTAAGCAAATAATTTAATTTTTAACAAAAAACAAAATTTATTTCTGAATTCTAACCAAATTATCAGCCAAATAGCTCAATTCTTAACCAAATGCTTAAATTTTTTTCCGAAAAGATTAATTTTCAACCAAATGTTCAAATTCTCAAACAAAAAAAGGTTCAAATTCAACTAACAACAGTTTGATTTTTAACAAAATATTTGATTTTTAAGAATATATTTGATTTATCAACAAAACAATTTAATTTTCAACCAAATAGTCGAATTTTTAACGGAATCCTTGAATTTTTATCCCGAAAAGATTAATTTTCAACCAAATGTTCAAATTCTCAAACAAAAAAGGTTAAAATTCAACTAACAAGAGTTTGATTTTTAAGAAAATATTTGATTTTTTAACAAAATAATTTAGTTTTCAACCAAATAGTCGAATTTTTATCCCGAAAATATTAATTTTCAACCAAATTTTCAAATTTTCAAACAAAAAAGGTTCAAATTCAACTAACAACAGTTTGATTTTTAACAAAATATTTGATTTTTTAACAAAATAATTTAGTTTTCAACCAAAGAGTCGAATTTTTATCCCGAAAATATTAATTTTCAACCAAATTTTCAAATTCTCAAACAAAAAAGGTTCAAATTCAACTAAAAACAGTTTGATTTTTAAGAATATATTTGATTTTTCAACAAAACAATTTAATTTTCAACCAAATAGTCGAATTTTTAACGAAATGCTTGAATTTTTATCCCGAAAAGATTAATTTTCAACCAAATGTTCAAATTCTCAAACAAAAAAGGTTAAAATTCAACTAACAACAGTTTGATTTTTAAGAAAATATTTGATTTTTTAACAAAATAATTTAGTTTTCAACCAAAGAGTCGAATTTTTATCCCGAAAATATTAATTTTCAACCAAATTTTCAAATTCTCAAACAAAAAAGGTTCAAATTCAACTAACAACAGTTTGATTTTTAACAAAATATTTGATTTTTCAACCAAAAAATTCAATTTTTAACCAAATAGTCGAATTTTTATCCAAACGCTTGAATTTTTATCCCGAAAAGATTAATTTTCAACCAAATGCCAAAATTCTCAAACAAAAAAGATTGAAATTCAACTAACAACAGTTTGATTTTTCAACAGAATAATTTAATTTTCAACCAAACAGTCGAATTTTTATCCCGAAAAGATTAATTTTCAAACAATTTTTCAAATTCTCAAACAAAAGAGGTTCAAATTCAACTAACAACCGTTTGATTTTCAACAAAATATTTCATTTTTCAACAAAATAATTCAATTTTCAACCAAATAGTCGAATGTTTATCCAGAAAAGATTAATTTTCAACCAATTTTTCAAATTCTCAAACAAAAAAGGTTCAAATTCAACTAACAACCGTTTGATTTTCAACAAAATATTTCATTTTTCAACAAAATAATTCAATTTTCAACCAAATAGTCGAATTTTTATCCAAACACTTGAATTTTCATCCCGAAAAGATTAATTTTCAACCAAATGTTCAAACTCTCAAACAAAAAAGATTAAAATTCAACTAACAACACTTTGATTTTTAACAAAATATTTGATATTTCAACAAAATAATTCAATTTTCAACCAAATAGTCGAATTTTTAACGAAATGCTTGAATTTTTATCCCGAAAAGATTAATTTTCAACCAAATGTTCAAATTCTCAAACAAAAAAGGTTCAAATTCATCTAACAACAGTTTGATTTTTAACAAAATATTTGATTTTCAACAAAATATTTGATTTTTCAACAAAATAATTAAATTTTCAACCAAATAGTCGAATTTTTAACGAAATGCTTGAATTTTTATCCCGAAAAGATTAATTTTCAACCAAATGTTCAAATTCTCAAACAAAAAAGATTGAAATTCAACTAACAACAGTTTGATTTTTAACAAAATATTTGATTTTGAAGAAAATATTTGATTTTTCAAGAAGATACTTTAATTTTCAAACAAATAGTCGAATTTTTATCCCAAAAAGATTAATTTTCAACCAAATGTTCAAATTCTCATACAAAAAAGGTTCAAATTCAACTAACAACAGTTTGATTTTTAACAAAATATTTGATTTTCAACAAAATATTTGATTTTTCAACAAAATAATTAAATTTTCAACCAAATAGTCGAATTTTTATCCAAACGCTTGAATTTTTAGCCCGAAAAGATTAATTTTCAACCAAATGTTCAAATTCTCAAACAAAAAGATTCAAATTCAACTAACAACAGTGTGATTTTTAACAACATACTTGATTTATCAACAAAATAATTCAATCTTCAACCAAATAGTGGAATTTTTTACCAAAAATATAATAGATAGTAGACTTTACAATAAAAAAAAAACAATGAAATTTTGACAAGAAATATTTGGATTTTCTTCTTGGGTTGAAATTATTCAGTTCGCATTCATGCGAAAAATAAGAAAACGGGAAATGTTTCCTAAAAAAGGAGGGCGTTTCCTCATATGAGGGGAAAAAGGGTATTTTTTTCAAAAGGGGAAGAAGTATAAAACCTTAATAAAGCATTAAAATCTCCTAATTTTGTACGTACTTAATAGTTTCGAGGAAGGTTTTACGGTCTGTTATCTCATCTGGAATTCTACTCAATATCCTTTTTAAGGAAGTTGACTTCCGATTAAGCTCTTGGAATGCATCCTCTGAACGCGCTGATCGATATTCAACAACTGGCACGAAATGATAATATAAATCAATGAATTATTTATACAGAAACACAACTTACAAATTACAGACTTCAAAATTTTTGTTTACCATCACAGTCTGAAGCAGTACCCTGTAATCGTAGAACGCTTTCGTTCATATCGATATTTAAATCTGATTTTCTCACAATTCCCAAAACTAAATCATATGTAAATCCAGGATAGGAATTCTCAGCCTTCGTAAGCGCTGATCGTAAAGTTTGCGCAGCCATAACATTTTGTCTCTCCAACTAAAATTGATTAATCAACATTT
>NC_046665.1:85277008-85288813 GCF_010883055.1 Belonocnema kinseyi | reverse complement strand
ATATTAAACTTAATCAGAGTGACTGTTTTAATCGAAGAAAAAAATTCACGGTTCCCAACCTTTTTTTCCGGTCACTAACATTTTTGAAATCGAACTCTACTGTACAAATTTTTCTATTTAAAGTAATAAAAAATAAACAAATTAAAGCATTCAAAGTGGAACTCTTGAATTTTATACTTCTAAAATTGAAGATTAAAAGTTTTTCAATTCAAAAATGTTGTATTCAAATGCTCAATAACTTAAACATATAAACTGGAAGGTACTAACGCTTTTCAATTTAACAGTTTTAAATTAAATGCAGATAATCTGCAAAATTCAGAATTTTGAACATTCATTAATTACAGAGTACAGCTCTTCAATTAGAAGTTCAATGTTGGCATTTTAAATATTTTAAGCATCCTTGAAAATATAACAAATTTTAGTACAAAATCTTTAGAAATCTAGCAGTTGTTTGAAAATTTTTCAAATTTAAAATTATTTTTGAAGTTTTGTCAAGAACTTCTAAATAACTTTTAAAGTTAATTAAATGTGTACTACAACTTCTAGAAAATCCTGCGAATTTAAACAGATTTTCTTGAAATTTTGATTTATAAATAAGAATTGAAAACTTATTATTTGTAGAAAAATTAGAGCAATTTTAAGAGATATTTAGAATTTTTAAAATATTCAAAATTAATTCAGAATTCAAAATGGTATCAAATAATGCAAACGAAGTGTGTGTGCCGACAAAATTCGACTATTCGTACCAAAATTTATGTGCAAATACCCACAGATTTTTGCAGATTTCAAACAAAAAATTTAGAATCTTTCTAAGCATTGTAATAGGCTCTGAAAGAATAAAAACATTTTTTTAATATTCCTAGGAAAATTGAAAATGATTTTTCATTTTGAAAAATTATTTTAACAGAATATTTAAAAAGATTTTAAGACATTTCCAAAATTGTAGAAACAATTTTATTCTATTCTATCTCTTAAAATTACTCAAATTTTTCTACAACTAATAAGTGTTCAATTATTATTATTTTAACATAAAAATTCAACAATTTCACTTACAAATTTAACATTTTTTAAATAGAAGAATAAAAATTGTAACGTTAAAAGTTTAATGGATCTTTGAAATTCTAAATTTTTCTTAATTAAAGAAATTTTAATTGAATATTTTGGACTGGAAGAATATTTTAAATTTAATAAACGCCTTAATTAGGAACATCTTATTATTAAGTTATTTTTCAACTTGAAAATAGTTTAAAAAGTTTCAATCGCACCTTTAAATTTGGTTAATGACTAAGACTTTCGAATTGAAACAGTAACAATTTGAGAATTCTAAAACGTTGAACGAATTTAGAATCGTTTTATCAAACAAATTATCGTTCAGTTTTTAATACTTAAGGCACAGATCCATTTAAAAAATTATTTATTTACATTTACAGCTGATAAAATAATACTGTTTTTTATACACAAAAATTTCAACTTTAAACCCTTTTAATTTTTAATTGTGTAAGTCTTCAAAACTGCACTTAAAATGTTTTAAATTTAAAATATACGCTTAAACATAAAAATCTAAAATGAAGAGTTTTCAAAGTCAATGATTTTTGAATTAAGCATTGTAAACTAAATGACATCATAATTGAAAAACATATCAATTCAAAAAATTATTTTAAAAATTATTGAAATCGCACTTGGACAGATTTTTCTTCTGAAAATTTGTAAAATTTCCGGTCAAGAAATAAATTCCCGGTTTCCTGGTCCAGCAGCGATCCTGTCGATTTAATAACACAACTTCAAAAATATGAAGAAAATTTTCGTTCCATCTTGGAAATTTTTTATATTAAAGTCATTGAAAATTTAGAAATTTTGGGTGAATTTCTGTCGATTTGTAAAGGAATTTCACAAAAATCCAGAAATTTGGTAGGAAAAACAATTTTCAATAAAAATAAAAATTTCGATTAAATATTTATTTTTTAAGTTTAATCGTTTTTGATGTTATATAAATATAATTTTCCTAAGATTCTTGAAAAAATTCAAAACGATTTTTGAAAATTTCAGACAATTCAAATCAAAATTTCAACAAAAAACTTCATCTTTAACCAAAAAGTTGAATTTTTAACTAACAAAAATTAAAATTTTGTCAAACGAGACGAATTTTCTGCAAAATATTTTCTACCAAGTGGTTTAATGTAAAAAAAATAATAATTGTCCACGAAATAGTTACAATTTCAAACGAAGAGTTAACTCCTCAACCAAAACCGAATAATTTTCAACCAAAAAGTTACATTGTTAACGAAAAAAGATTAAATTTCGACCAAAAGAGATGAATTTTCTAACATCTATTAAACTGATTCGAATTATTCCTAAACTTTTCACAAATCTTTAAAAATTAACAAAATTACCTTAAAATCTTCCAGTTTTTCTTCAACATTTTCAGAAATTATTTTTTTGATGAATAAAGATAACAAAAATTTCGCACGAATTTTAATAAAAGTTGTTTATTTTCTTCAAATCTTTTAAAATCTACATTTTGCTTATGATTTACACAAAAATTTCAAATTCTCTTTCGACGTATTTTGAAATCTTCAAAACTTAACATTAATCTTCTAAAATAAAAGCCAAATAATAAAATAATTTCCCCGTAATCTTATTGTGGGTACCGAGAGTTTTGTCATTATTAAAAGGTAAAAATGTTTACCAATTATATTTTGGTAGCAAACTGTTAAGAACAGTCTTATTTCTTGATATAAACAAATTATTTTAAATTAATTTGTTATTTTTTCTCAATATTGCTTAGAAATATTTAGAAATAAATTCTATTTTTAAAATTACTTATTTGTGATTTTTTTCTTTACTAAATTGACGGTAGAAAAAATTCTGAGTTTCTCAAAATTTCAGAAAATTCAAAAGAAAAAATTGAAAAGAGCCACTTAAATTTAAATATTAGGCCACTTAAATATTCACGCAGTATGCAACCAATCAGATATTGAATAGCAATGAGTGCGAGATTTTTTAGAATTTTATTCCATTAATTTTATTAGATGGAATTTTTCAATTTTACAGGGTTCAGAATTTGTTAGGATGAAAATTAATTTTAAAGGGTTTCACGAGAATAAAAAAAAATCTTGAGATTCCAGGGAAAATTAAAATTGATTTTTTGTTGCTGAAAAATTAGTTTTAAAAGAAAATTATTATGAATTCAATTATTAATCAGGATGAAATAGTTACACTTTAAGTTTAAAAAATTAATTTTCAACAAACAAAAAACGGGTTTTCAACAAATGAGTTCAATTTTTAATCTTACTGATAAATTTTCAACTAAAATGATGAATCTTCAACTGTAATAGTTGAATTTTAAACAAAAAAGATGAGTTTTCAAGAAAAGCAATTAATCTTCAACTGAAATAGTTCAATTTAACAAACAAAATTAATTTTTACTAAAACAGATAAATAATTGTGAACCAAAACTAGAATAGTTAAATTTTCGAATGAAAAAAATAGTTACATTTTCAAACATTTTTCAACCTAAGAAATAATTTGTTTTTAAATAATGAATCTTCTACCAAACAAATTAATTTTTAACAAAAGAGTTTAACTTTCAACCACGCAATTTTATTTCAAACCTAAAAGATAAATTTTCAACAAAAATGATAAATATTTAACTGAAATACTTTAATTTTTAACAGAAAAAAAAGAATTTTTAAACGATACATTTGAATTTCCAATTTAAAAAACAACTTTTGATCCAAATTGTTGAATTTTGAACTAGGAAAGGTCAATTTTCAATAAAAAATGGAACAGATCAATTTTCAATTGAAGAAATGAATAGTCCACCAAGCTGATGCATTTTCAAATAAAATGATAAATCTTCAACTATAACAGTTGTATTTTTTACCAAAAGGGTGATTTTTTAACCATAAAAATTAATTTTCTACAAAAAGATGAATTTTCCACAAATTACATAAATTTTCAAACAAATAGTTGAATTTTCATCCAAAAAAAGATAAATTTTTAACCACAAATAGAATAGTTAAAATGTTTTGTCATAATTATAATTCTTAACCAACAAAAAAAACTGATTTTCAGCAAAATAGATCAATTTTTTACTAGAATAGTTAAATTTTTAGTTTAAAAAATTAATTTTCAACAAAGTAGTTACATTTTCAAATACAAATTTTAAATGATGAATCCTCAACTAAAAAAATTAATTTTTAACAAGAGATTAACTTTAAACCAAGTAGTTAAATTTTTAACTAAGAAAGGATGAATTTGAAACGAACAATACAACCAAATTTTCAATTATAATTCAGAAATATTTCGTCTTTGAAACACTACTTTTACTCTAAAAAATACTTGAAATACTTTCTTTGTCTAAAATTTGGAAGGGGGGACTTACGAATTGTGACGAATTTTGACCTTTTAAAAAAAATCGTTACATCTTTCATAAAAACGATTCATTTTCAGCAAAATAGATTAATTTTTAACAAAATTATTTAATTTAAAAGCCAAAAAGACGAATTATCTACAAAGAAGTTAAATTTTTAAACCAAAAATATGATTTTTCAACCAAATACTTCAACTTTCTACCAAATTGTTGAATTTTGAAGTCAATCAAAATGAATTTTCTACTATAATTATCAATCCTTATTAAAAATTATATTTTCTACAAAGTAGTACAATTTTAAGTCAAATAATCGACTTTTCAACCAAACAAAGATGCATTCTCAATGAAGTACGTACTAGTTCAGTTTTTTAACAGAAAAAGCTAAATTTTTTACAAGAAGTGGAATGGTTTCATTGTCAGTTTAAAATATTTTTTTTTAACCAAACACGAAAATAATTTTCCTCAAAATAGTTAAATTTCTGACCAAAGAGATGAACATTCAACTAAAAAAATTAATTTTTAACAAAGTAGTTAAATTTTTTATAAAAATATGAGTTTTTAACAACAGTTTCATCAAAAGAATTAAATTGTAAACCAAATAATAGAATTTTTAACCAAATCAGATGAATTCCAAATCAAAAATATGAAGTAGTCTGTTCAATAAAAAAATGAATTTTACCCAAAAATATAGTTAAATTAGTTTAGTTTTTATCGAGTTATGAAATTGTTCACAAACAGAAAACAAATCGAAAACAGAACAAATCTGACTCGAACGAAACATGAAGAGGTTATGTTTGAAAGATGGACATTTTCGTATATTTTCACAACACCAAATTCAAATCGACATTTACAAATATCATAATACACGAAAATAATAAATTATACTAGATTCCACTTCCAACTAAGAACGAGAAACTGAATTTTCCCACAAAAGTAAGTCTTCACTCGAAAATTGGCAAAAAAATCACACGTGGAAAATTAATGAGAAAACTGATTTGACATGAAATTAATACTTTTGAGGATGAATGGCGATTTGCTAAATGATTCTTACCTTTGCTAATATAGGCCTTAATATTACAGGAAGAACAAGTGATGTAACTGGAGCCTCATCGCCCATTGTCATCCTTCTCAGGTTTTATTTTGATTTAGAGACCGTGCAAACCTGCAAACCGACTCCTCTTTTTTCCTAGACTACACGAAATCAATGCGAGAAGGGGGTTATTATTCGATTATTCGCAAAAAATAATTTATACCATATTATTTTTATCTGACAGCTGTCACGAGATTTCGGAAAAACAAGGTTAACAACATTTTTGGGCAAAATCGTGGAGAAGGGGAAAGAGTTGCGCACTGGACTTTTGCGCATCAGCTGATGCACATGCATTTCCGCATGCCTAACGAAAATTGTAACAATAAAATATTATTTTACCATAAATGGAAAATAATTGAAAAACTTTTCATGTTAACAATTAGATTTTTTATTTTTTAAATCACATCAATTGCTTTTAATCCTTTCTGGATGCTAATTCGCTTTAAATAAAGGTAAAATTAAATTGGGTCGGTTTACAAGCATCTTCTTTCTTTTAAAAAATTGTAATTCCCGCTATTTTGGATCTCTAGAAGCGACCTGGTCCTGGGTGATGAGAAGAAATGTAAAGGCTGCGAGCGAAGATTAAAATATTCTCGATTATTTTGCTAAATGGTCATTATTTAGTGACTCAAATAGTAGTGGCGATTTATCTTTATTTCAACATTTATTAAAATATCGGACAATGGCGGAAGAAGCAGAACAAGTAAGTTAAAATGAAACAAACCGGAGAGTTTCAGGTTCTAACCTAAAAATTCTTTTTTTTCAGGCGCCGGCAATTAATGTTAAAGAACCTTTGGATTTAATAAGACTGAGCCTAGACGAGCGAATTTACGTGAAAATGAGGAACGAGAGGGAACTTCGAGGACGGTTACACGTAAGGATTATTTATTTTAGTAACTTTCTTGGCTTTGTTTGGAAAGTGGGCAATATAACCTCAATTTTAGCGTCTCATGTGTCCCATTATCTCATAAATTTATGATTTTGTTGATTATTTCTCAACACAGTTTATAAAACTTTATGCTATGAATAATAAGTCATACTCTATCAGTTAATTAAAACCCAAATTAATCAAATAAAAATCAAAAGAATTTGGAGAAAAATGAGAAGAATTCGATGAAATTCATAAAAATTCAAGTAAAGAAAACAAATTTTGTGTTGATAATAGAACTTTTCAAATTAAAAATTTATTTTTTGGGTTGAAAATTCATCTATTTTAAATACTAAATTCAAAAAATAAACCAATTAATCATATAAAATTTGAAAGAATTTAGAGAAATTTGAGAAGAATTTGATGAAATTCATAAAAATTCAAGTAAATGAAACCAGTTTTATGTTGCAAATACAACTTTTCGGGTTGAAAATTCATCTATTTTAGTGATAAATTCAACAAATAAAATTTGATGAAATTTAGGGGAAAATGAGAAGAATTGAATGAAATTCAAGTAAATGAGACAAACTTTGTGTTAAAAATAAAAAAATTTTAGTTAAAAATTCATCTATTTTAAACTATAAATTAAAAAACTAAACAAATTAATTAAATTAAATTCGAGAGAATTTAGATAAATTTGAGAAAAATTCGATGAAATTTATAAAAATTCAAGTAAATGAAACATTTAATTCAAACTATTCCCCTTACTAATAATAATATAAAATTATAATTCAGTGTTTGAAAATTGGTTCATTTGCGTGCTAAGTTTCGTAAACTCTTATTTTTCTTGGTTAAAAATGAACTTTTTTGTGGAAAATACAACTTTTCCGAGTTAAAAGTTCATCTTTTGGGTTAAAAATTCATCTATATCGGTAAAATTTATATCTTTTGTTTAAAAATCACAACTTTTTATTGAAAACTAATCTGTTTTGGTTGACGATTCAACAATTTTGTGAAAAACTCGCCTTTTTTGGTTAAAAATTAAAATCTTTTTTTGTTAAAACATAAACTATTGCATTTTTCGATTATACTTTATCATTTTTTGTTGATAAATCATCATTTAAGTTGAAAACCATTTTTTTATTCAAAATTGTGAGTTTTTGTTGAAAATTATTATTTTTGTTGTTAGAAATGTAATTTCTTAAATGAAAATTAAACTGTTACATGTTCGATTGCAAATTCATCTTGTTTAGTAGAAATAACATCTGTTTTGTTTAGAAGTAACATTTTTTGTTGAAATTAAACTGTTTTATAAACAAAAAATCATCCTTTTAGCATAAAATTTTGTAAACAGTATTGTTATTGTACTCTTAGTATTCTTTTTTTATTGCAAGTTCATACATTTTATAAAAAAAATCGTTGCTTTTGGTTACACTCAACTACTTTTTATTCAAAATTAAAATATTTTTTAGTTGATTAAGCTGTTTAGGTTGAATTTTCAACTATTTTCTTAAAAATTCATCTTTTTGGTTCAAAATAAAAATCTTTCTTGATTAAAAATGCCTTTTTTGTTCAAAATTTATTTGTATAACTGAAAATTAAACTGCGCCTTGTTCAATTGCTGATTCACCTAGTTTGATAAGTAATCTTTCTTGGTTAAAAATCCACTTTTTTCTTGAAATTTTAACATTTGAAATTGGAAATACAACCGTTTTGTCAAAGAAAATCGTCTTTTTGGGTTGAAAATTCATCTATTTAAGTAGAAATTTTATCTTTTGTGGTTAAAAATAACTACTTCGTGCTCAAAAATTAATCTCTATAGGTTGAGTTTTCAACTATTTCCTTGAAAATTCGTCTTTGATGGTTTAAAATTAAAGTATTTGTCATTAAAATATCATCTATTATATTTTTCGTTAATAATTCATATTTTTTTGTTGAAAATTTTACTACTCAGTTGAAAGTAGAACTACATTGTTCAAAATTTAAGGTTTTTGTTGTCAATTTTTTGTCATCTTTCTTGGTTATAAATAACCTTTTTTGTTGAATATTCAAATATTTTGTTCAAAATTTGGCATTTTCGTTTAAATGTTAATCTATTTTAGTGGAAATTTTATATTGTTTAGTTAAAAATCACAACTGTTTGTTTGAGAATTATTCTGGTTTGGTTGAGGATTCAACTAAAGAATTCGATTTTTATTTTCGTTTAAAATTAAATTATTTTTTTAAATTGAAATTTCAACTATAGCATTTTACGTTGATTGTAAATTCATATTTTTTTGGTCGCAAATTCAACTATTTTGTAGTAAATGTGTTGTTTTTTTTTTCTTTTGGTTGAACTCAACTGTTTTTCATGTAAAATAAACATGTTTTTTGGTTGATATATAAATTATTATGCTTTTCATTGAGAACTCATAGTTTTTTAATTATAATTATACTATTTGGTTGAAAATTTATATTTTCAAAATAAAAATAAAACTGTTGTATAAAATTGAACACGTTGGTCAACAAATTTTTTCTTTTTGCACTGAAAAATCTTAAGTTGCTGGGAATATAACGCTTTTGTTAAAAATTCATCGTTTTGGTTTCAAAATTTTTCTTTTTAGTAGAGATTTAATCATTTTTATTTTAAAATGCAAAGGTTTGGTTAAAAATTTTCTTTGTTCTGTTGAAAATTCGCTTTTTTGTTGAAACTTCTTTTAAATTGGTAGAATTTTACCTTTTTTAGTTCAAAATGCAACTGTTCTACTACAAATGAAATGGAAACATTTTTAGCTTTAGAGTTCGAATTTTTTACTATCATTGACCGTGGAAAATGTTAGCGAGCCGGGAAATGACCGGGAATTTTTTTCTGTGATTAAACCGGCCACCCTGTTTCAGTCTTATATCAGTGTTTGCTCTTCAATGTAATTTACAGGTATATTTTGCGAATATGTTACGTTTAGATCAATTTCAGTTGTGGTGAAATTTTTTTAATTTGAGAAAAATGTCGACTCTTTACATTGGTGTCTATTGTAATTTGTCATTTGATTGCAATCATTTTTTATGCAAATTCGTGATCGTACCAACAAAAATAGAAAATTCAAAATCTTTTCTCCGATGATGAAACTGGCAGCGTCAATCTAGCAGAAGGGGTGTACACAAAAGGGACATATGTCCCGCTAGGAATTGCAAATAGTTAGTCTTTTCAGAACTTCTTCAGTGTCTTGCATTGTTTTAATAATGTAAATCGCTAAGGGAAAAAAACGAAAAGTACTAGCTTGTTTACAAGATCCAATAAGTTACCACCTCGGGAAGGTCTGAGACAAGGTCCCCGAACGTTCTAGCCGGACGGCACTTTAATAGTGTGCACGAGAACCAGAAACAGCTTTACTCTGTCCCTTGCCGTGGATTCTTGATTATTTGTCAAGTTGAGGTGGTCAGTAGTTAAGGTGGAATCTCGTGTGACCCGCAATTTCAGTTCAATTTGCAAGCTGGGGTTTTTCTTAAAGCCCAGAACTCAATTCAGACTAATCTGATGCTGCCATATGCTGAGGAATTATAAAGAATGGATTTAAATTTTGGTTTTTTGTTGTAAGTTAAAGAAATAAATTTCTATGCCTTAGCTTTTTGAAAGCGAATTGATCTATCAAGTTTTCCAATTAGTAAATTAAATAAAAGACACTAAAATCTTTTGTCAGGATGGCCGCTTGACCGGGAAAAGGTAGTGCATTTCTTTTTTGACCGGAAATTTTACCAATTTTTATTTTTTTAAATCTGTCCAAGTTTGATTTCAACAGTTTTTTTTTAACAGCCAGTTGCATTTTTATCTTTTTCAATTTGATATCCTTCAGTTTACAATGCGTAATTCGTAAATCTTTCACTTAAAAAGTTTTCATTGTGGGGTAAAAAACCCCTTTTTTGCTGATTAAAATTTAAATGTGAATATAAGTTATATTGATTTTCAAAATTGAACTAATTAAGTATTAGCAAGTGAATAATAATTGATGTTACAAAACAATTCGAAATCAGTTCAAATTTGAAGAATTTCTAGATTCAATTGGAAAATCTTAGAATTTAAACAAATGTAAACGCCCGATTGAAACTTTATAAAATCTGGTATTTTTAAAATTTTAATTTTTAATTACTATCTCGGAACATTTAAATTGCAATTACTACAAAGCGTATTCGTTTTTTATTCATTTTTTATAAAGTTTTAACTATTTTCGAAATTTCTCAAAACTAATTTACAATCTAAATTGTGTATTTCTTCAAACCAGCACTATCCTAGTAACCTCAGTTTTTTAATGTCATATATTTATTATTTGATGCTTAATTCGGTGGAGTATTAGTTATAAAAATTGACTCGAATTTTTTTTCAAAATTTTGGAAAATCATTCAAAATGTAAGGAAGTTGCCTCTAAATCTTCTAAATATTTCCAGGAATTAATACAAAAATTATTCTCTCGAAATCTTTCGAAATTCTTTTAAAGCTCCCAAAGTTTATTTTTGTAATCTTTAAAAATCTAATTTCTAAAAATCTTTTGAAGTTTAAAATTCTTTTTATTCTCTTCAATTCTAATAAATATTTCTTGAATTTACTCGATTTAAACATTTTATTATTATATTTGAATCTTACCAAATTCAAACATTTTACTTTAAAATCTTCTACTCTTTTTCGACAGTTCTTTTTTTTCAATTTTGTGAAACCTCAAAAAAGTTGTTAAAAAATCTGATCAAGTTTTAATTGTTTTTTAATCGTTTCAAAACTTCTGAATATATCTTATCCATACTCAGATTCCTTCTGAAATTATGTAACATGGCGTATAAATCTTTTAAACAGTTTTAAATTTGCTCAGAAATTTTTATATGTTTTGTGGTTTTTTTCAATTTTTCTTAAAATTCATTACGAAACAATCATTAAAAATTTTCCCATGATTCTTAAGAACTTTTTGTTATTCTCTTGACACCCTGCAAAATCAGTTTACCTAAAAAAATACTAATCCTTAAAAATTAAAAAAATGTTATCAAAGTCTTCCATATTCTTATTGCACACATTTTGAAATCTTCAAAACTTTAAATTATTCTTTTAAGGGCATGTGACACAGCTAAATACCTATATTACCGACCACAGTTTTTCAGTTCACTGAATGTTTTTTTGAACCTGAGAACTTTTTTTGTAAATAAAATATCGAGCTGAAACTTTGGGAAATGTATGAGAGTGCAATAAAGTACGTTTAGGTACTGCATTTTGGTAGAAACTTCACTGAAAATTATTTCATCTTTTTTCTGAACCTCAACATTTTTTGAACGTTCGAACTTTTTTTATACATAAAATATCGGTTTCAAACTTTGAGACATGCAAGAGCCGAAAGAAAACTATATTTAAGTACAAAGCTTAATAATAAAAGATGTAAAAAAATATATTTTAACAATCAATTCCAACCGCATCAGCCGGTAACGTTGTACATGAAAATACGAAACCTGGCGGCCACTAGG
>NC_046665.1:85266425-85276908 GCF_010883055.1 Belonocnema kinseyi | reverse complement strand
GAGGCTCCAGAGGGTTCGTATTTTCGTGTACAACGTTACCGGCTGATGCGGTTGGAATTGATTGTTAAAATATATTTTTTTACATCTTTTATTATTAAGCTTTGTACTTAAACATAGTTTTCTTTCGGCTCTTGCATGTCTCAAAGTTTGAAACCGATATTTTATGTATAAAAAAAGTTCGAACGTTCAAAAAATGTTGAGGTTCAGAAAAAAGATGAAATAATTTTCAGTGAAGTTTCTACCAAAATTCAGTACCTAAACGTACTTTATTGCACTCTAATACATTTCCCAAAGTTTCAGCTCGATATTTTATTTACAAAAAAAGTTCTCAGGTTCAAAAAAACATTCAGTGAACTGAAAAACTGTGGTCGGTAATATAGGTATTTAGCTGTGTCACATGCCCTTAAAATAAAACTAAGCCCACTCAAAATTTCCCCAAAAATCTTGAAAAAAACTAAGTCTCAACTCTTTCATAATTATTAAATATGCTTCTAACTTTTTTTTTAATTCTTCGGCATAAGTTTTTGCACATGATTTAATTTTTTCTTCTTTCTTCACAGTTTTAAGAAAGTTTACCAATTTAGCGTGATAGCGAAATATTAAGAACAAAATTATTTTCCATTATTAAACAATCATTTACATTTTAAATTTTCTCTTCTATCAATAATGTTTAGAAACATTTATAAATTAATTGTATGACGATTTAAAATTATTTATCTAGAAATGTTGATATACGAAATTGATGGTACGTAAAATGCATACATTAAAAATGTTTTTTAGTCGGGTAAAAATATTTAACTTTTTATACAAAATAGTTAAATTCAACTAATAGTGGCGACTTTTCAACATGAGTTTAATTAGGAGAGAAAAAATTGCAAACAAGCTATTGAATTTTAAGGAAAAAAAGATTAATTTTCTACCAGAA
Source organism: Belonocnema kinseyi (assembly GCF_010883055.1). Lineage (NCBI taxonomy): Eukaryota > Metazoa > Arthropoda > Insecta > Hymenoptera > Cynipidae > Belonocnema > Belonocnema kinseyi. The sequence continues at coordinate 85,275,983 of NC_046665.1, read as the reverse complement.
AAAACGAATTTTCAACAAAATATATTAATTTTCAAGCAGTTATATGAATTTTCGTTCATCAAATTTTCTTTTAAAAGATTAATTTTAAGCTTGAATGATTTCAGTATATGTCGAAAGAAAATCTGAGAGTTTTTGAGACAGTTTAAAAACATTTCACCATTTTTTTAAATGTAGGAAAACTTTGTTCAAATAATTTTTATTTTCTAATTTGTTTTTAAATAAAATTTTGATGCATTTTAAGGATTTTGAAATGTTTCAGGAAAAAAATTTTTGAGATTCCAGGGAAAATTTAAATGCATTTCTTTTTTTTTTTAAATTTAATTTCAAGATAATATCCAAAAAGATTTTTTGAAAAGGTACATAAATAATTTTAAACTTAAAAATTGAATTAAAAATTTGAATAATTTTGAAAGCTTTCAAGAGAATAAAAGAATTTCTTAAGATTTCTGGGAACATTTTGAATAATTCTTTTATTAACCAAAATTCATTTAATGATAATATTTTATTAAAATTTCCAAACATTACAAAATATTTCGAAAATGGTCAAAGAAGAATCTGGATGATTTTAAGGCAGTTTCTGAAGATTTTAAAACAAAAATTTTCCAATTTTCCAAGATTAAAATTTTTAAGAAAAATTCGCTCTAATGTCCTACGAGCTTTTTGATAGGCTCCGATAAATAACTGGGGCAGTATCGCCGTTACGCCTCTGTGGACAAACCATGAAACAATTTTCTCTGACTACAGAATGGGTCATGTCATACCCCTGCTTCCAAGGAATTTTTTTTAGCTTTTGGGAATGGTTAAACTGCGATGCGCCACCTGGTGACAAAAATCCGATCTAAAAAAAAAAGGTACGATTTTTAAGTTGTACATTAATTTTTGAATAAAAGTGTTTTAACGATTTTTGTTGTGGGTTTTAAATTATTTATTGGATACTAAGCTGTGATTTCCATCCTTTTTAAAATACATTTTCAATTTATCAACTGTGAATATAAATTAATAGTGATTTTTGAAATTAAACTGTTCTTTAAGATTTAAAAAGTGAATAATAATTAATTTTACAAGACGGATCGAAAACAGGTCACAATTTTTAAATTTTCGGCTTCTAACGTACAAATTTATGTAAACTTTCAATTGAAAAATCTTATTAGTTTTAAACAAATGTAAAAGCCTGATTGAAACTTAATCAAATATTTTTAATTTTAAAATAACTTCAAAATAATATATTCATAAACAAAGGCTTTTATTAAATTTCAAATATTATTTCAATCTAAAACATTCCATTTTGTAACCATTTAATTTGAAATTTTTTAATTAAGAAAAATAAGAATTACTTAATACTCAGAAATATCTTACTGTTTATTTAAAATCTGTAATAATTGTTAAATATTAAAAACTAAATTTTAAACGTTACATTTTAATTGTCCTATTTACAAAAAATTTAATTTGTAAGAGAAATTTTGGAACTTCGATGTATAAATAATAATTGAACACATACTATTCTTTTTAAAAATTCAAGAAAGTTGAAGATATATTCAGAAGTTTTGAAAAAATTCAAGTGCAATTTAAAATTTGAAATGATTTGAAATAATTTAAAGAAAGTGTATACGTGTACCGCCAAAATATAGATTTTGGTAGATTTCGAACAAAAAATTTGAAAGATTTTTAAGAATTTGGAATGGCTTCAGAAGATTAAAAAACATTTCCTATGAAAATTAATAATGATTTTTATTTTTAAAAGATAATTTTGAATGATTATTCAAAAAGATTTAGAAATATTTATAAAATTATCAAAAATGAATGTGGAAGATTTTAAGGAAATTTGTCTAATTTGGCAGAATTTAGAAAAAAATTTAGAAAAAAATTTAGAAAAAAAAAGATTCGTTTTGAAGGATTTTTATAAGTTCTGAAACAATGTCAAAAATAAGAAAAAAATGTAAACAACATGCAGATAATTCAAGATTTTCAAATAAAATTGGGAAGCATTTCAAGGGTTTTCAAAACATTGAAAATATAAATAATTTCACCTTGAATTTAAGAATTGTTCAGTTTATAAAAAAATGTAATCGTTTTATTTGTAATGTTTCTGGTTTAAAATTGCTTTAACTGATATAATTTCGTAAATTTTTTAATTCATTGATTGATTCTTCAATTCAGACTTTAGAGCATTGAAAATGATAACGTGGAATTATATATTTAGCATTAAATCAGAATCTTCGAACTCTACAATTTATAAAAGTTAAAAAATTTATTTTGCAGTTTAACTGCATTTAATTAAAAATTGTTCAGTTTACAAGTGTCAGTAGCTTCCATTTCACACGTGTAAATCATTTTAAAAGTTTGAAATTCAAGAGTTCCGCTTTGAGTGCTTTCATTTGCAGCTCAGTTTTTATTAATTTAAATGGAAAAATTGTTAGCTTTATAGTTCGATTTTAAAACTTTTATTGACCGTGAAAAATGTTTGCGAAACCGGAATTGACCAGGAAATGACCTGGAATTTTTTTCCCGGAATAAAACGGCCACCCTAAATCGTCTATTATTCGTATTCTTCGTATAATCTGGATGAAATTTGTCGCTACATAAATTAATTAAAGTTTATTCAAACTTAAATTCATTGAAACTGACATGAAATAGTGATCCATTTTTTTTTTAACCTATTTGACAAAATGTGTTTTTTCACTGTATAATAAAGATATTCTATCTAAAAATATTTGTTTTTTATGACGATTTGTTTTTAGTATTCAATCATTGTTTTATACTTCACAAAACTATCGTAAAAACACTTTTATGCAAAAATTAATGTACAACTTTAAAATTGTACCTACTTTTTCTAGTTCCAGTTTTGGGCACCAGGTGGCGAAATGGCAGACCACCATTTCCATTAGAGTGCGAATTTTTTTACTTTTATTGACTGTGAAAAATGTTAGCGAACCAGGAAATGACGGGGAATTTTATTCTGTGATTAAAACGGCCACCCTGTTTGAGGTTTAAACCATTGTTTGCTTTTAAATCTAAAGCACAGGTATGTGTTTCTAAACTTTAAACTTTTTGTGAAGTAATGAAAATAAGTTCTAAAAAGTTTTTGCAGAGCACGGACTACGTCAAGTGTCTCATAAATTAAAGATGTCTTGAAGTCTTTTGCGATAATGTTACGTTGAGATAAATTTAAGTTGTGATGACATTTTTTTAGCTTGAGAAAAATGTTAACTCTTAGCGTTGGTGTCTATTGTAATTTGTCATTTGATTGCAATCATTTTTTATGCAAATTCGTAATCGTACCAACAAAAATAGAAAATTCAAAATCTTTCCTCCGATGATGAAACTGGCAGCGTCAATCTAGCAGAAGGGGTGTACACAAAAGGGACATATGTCCCGCTAGGAATTGCAAATAGCTTGTCTTTTCAGAACTTCTTCAGCGTCTTGCATTGTTTTAATAATGCAAAATGCTAGAGGAAAAAAACGAAAAGTACTAGCTTGTTTACAAGATCCAATAAGTTACCACCTCGGGAAGGTCTGAGACAAGGTCCCCGAACGTTCTAGCCGGACGGCACTTTAATAGTGTGCACGAGAACCAGAAACAGCTTTACTCTGTCCCTTGCCGTGGATTCTTGATTATTTGTCAAGTTGAGGTGGTCAGTAGTTAAGGTGGAATCTCGTGTGACCCGCAATTTCAGTTCAATTTGCAAGCTGGGGTTTTTTTTAAAGCCCAGAACTCAATTCAGACTAATCTGATGCTGCCATATGCTGAGGAATTACAAAGAAAGGATTGAAATTTTTGTTTTTTGTTATAAGTTATAGAAATAACTTTCTATGTCTTAGTTTTTTGAAAGCATTGAATGGCGTTGAAATTTATGTAAAACTTTAAAAAACTTTTTTTTTCTCATGAAATCTAAATCTTTTTCACAGAGTGTTAAAGTCGTGTAACAATATTTCCATCATACCAACTGACATTTACACCAATTGGGAAACTGAGTTTCTCAGTTGGTAAATTAAATTAAAGGCACTAAAGAACTTTTTTCAGGGTGGCCACTTGAACGGGAAATGAAAGTGAATTTATTCTTTGACCGGGAATTTAAAAAAATATTATTTTTTTAAATCTGTCCAAGTTTTTTAAAAATAATCAGTCGCATTTTTATCTTTTTCAATTATGATATCATTCAGTTTACAATGCGTAATCCGAAAATCTTTGACTTATAAATTTTCCATTTTGTATTTGATTTTCAAGCGTTAACTTGTCATTCGAAGAATTTTAAAGATTTAAAAATTAGAAACGTTTTAATATAGTTACAATGATTATTTAATTTATACTACCATTGAGGATTCAAGTGGAAAGTGTTACTAGTTAAACAAATGTAAACGTCCGATTGACTTGTGAAGGATTTGTCCAATCGGGTCCGCATTTGATATACTTCTGAAGGTCCCCAAAATAAAGGCTAAGTTCGTTAATCAGATATTTCAAACCAAAATGAAAAAATTGAGAGCATTTTCAAAATTTCTTTTTTTAATGTTATAAATTGTTTTCAAAGTTTCTTATATATGAGTAAAAGACTTGCAAATTATCCGACTAAAATTTTTTATTTTTATGAAAATTAGAAAAGTTTTATACTTTTAAAAATTTGAAAATTTTCCAAAAATAGACCAAATTATTTTTTTATAGATCCAAAAATTTCATTCAAAATTTTCACCAGATACCAAATCTATTTCAAAACTATTCTACCCGAGTTTTTCGATTAGCCCAAAATTTAAAAAATTATAGCATTTTCAAAATTTTCCATTTTTTTTAACTTATAAAAAATTTTGTCAAAGTTTCTCATATATGTGCCAAATACTTGCAAATTATCCAAATAAAATGTTTAATTTTCATGAAAATTGGAAAAGTTATATAATTTTCGATAATTTGAGAATTTTCAAAAAATGGAAAAAATAATTTTTTTCATTAATCCAAAAATTTTATTAAAAATGTTCAGTAGATACTAAATACATTTCAAACTATTCTACCCGAATTTTTTTGATTAGCACCCAATTTAAAAAATTAGAGCTTTTTCAACGTTTTAGACCATTTTTTTTCAAGTTTCAGAAAATTTTGTCAATGTCTCCGATGCTTGACAAAAATACTTGCAAATTATCAAAATGACATTTTTAATTTGGATGAAAATTAAAAACGTTAGTGTAATGTAATCGTCCAAATTTTCGATCTTTGGTTTTTAACGGATCTTTACGTTTCGGCGCGCATAGAATCTGAAAATCATAAAATTTTGTCGGTGTCTGTCTACCTGTACGTTTGTCTGTATGTCCGTATGTATGGTTACCTCAATGTTGTAGCCACGATAACTTTTGAAGAATTTATCCAATCGAGTCCGCATTTGATACACTTCTGGAGGTCCCCAAAATAAAGGCTAAGTTTGTTAATCAGATATTTCGAACCAAAATTAAAAAACTGAGTGCATTTTCAAAATTTTGACATTTTTTTTTGTTCAAATTGTATACATTTTTGTCAAAGTTTCTTATAGATGGGTAAAATACTTGCAAATTGTCCAAATAAAATTTTTTATTTTGATGAAAATTAGAAAAGTTATATACTTTTCAAAAAATTGAAAATTTTCAAAAAATAGAAGAAATTATTTTTTTCATAGATCCAAAAATTTTCACTAAATACCAAATATATTTAAAAACAATTTTAGCCGAGTTTTTCAATAAACCCACATTTTTAAAAATTAGAGCCTGTATAATCTAACAGTAGAGCGCGAAGCGCGATTATGGCAATGAGAATGTAATCGTCAAGGCCATAGGTGCTTTGAGAATCTTCTTTAATGTCAAATTAAAAAAAAGGTTCAGCTCAAACTAGCGAGCCGCGCGCGCAGCGCGCTATGAGAATGTGCCCAAGAAGTTGGTAGATTTTTTAATTAAGAAAAATAAAAATTGCCTAATTTTTAGAAATATTTTATTGTTCGTGTAAAATTAGTAATTATAAATCAAATATTCAAAATTAAATAAAAAACGAATCTTTGAACGTTAAAATTTTGATTGTTCTATTTGAAATATTTAATTTACAAGTCAATTTGTTGAATTGTGATGTATAATAAATATTGAACACGTATAATTCCTAGAACGAATTCGACTAAGTTGATAAGATATTTATATACCGATAAAATTGGACTATTCGTACCGAAATTTCGGTGAAAATAGCCCACGGCCTACTTTTAGACAAAACACAGATTTGTACAGATTTCGAACCAAATATTTTGAAAATTTTTAAGAATTGTGTATTTTGCCGGATTAAAAAAAAATTATTTTAGATGTTTCAAGATTTTGAAGTAAGATTGTGAAGCCTTTTAAGGATTTTAAAATTATTTAAAATGAAAATAATTTAACTTTTATTTTAAGAAATGTTTAGCTTATAAAAAAATGTATTCGTCCAACTTTTAATATTTCTGGTTTAAAATTACTTAAAATGATTGACAGCTAAGTTTTTATTTCTTTAAACCAGCACTATCCTAGTAACCTCAGTGAGTTTTTGCATGTCATATATTTATTATTTGATACATAATTCGGTTAAGTATCAGTGCTAAAGTTGACTCGATTTTTTCTCAATATTTTGAAAAATCATATAAAATGTAAAAAAAAGTTGACTTACAATCTTCTAAATTGTCTTACGAATTAAAAAAAAAGAAATATATTTTGCTGAAACCTTTCGAAATTCTTTTAAAGCCCCCAGAGTTTATTTTTGAAATCTTTAATAATCTCATTTCTAAAAATATTTATTTTTATTTTTTAATCTTAGGAAATTCAAATATTTTGCTTTAAAATTTTCTATGCTTTTTTAATTTTCTCTTAAAGTACATTTTTCAAAATAAAAATAATTAGAAATGTTCACACGAATATTAAGAAAGTTTTTTTTTTAATCTTGTCAAACCTTCTAAACCTTCCAATCTTCAAAAATTACTGAAAGTTTTCCTGATTTTTTTTTAAAGTATTCAAAATAAAAAATATTAGTTTTAAAAGTCATTTAGATTTTTCTTTGCCTTTTTCAAAATCTTGTGCAATGTTAATTTTTCGAAATAAAAAATTATTTAAATTGTTTCCGGGAAACTGCAAGTTTTTTCTTCATTTTTGTAAAACCTCAAAAAAAAAAATTTTTTTAATCTTCAGAAGTTTTAATTATTTTTGAAGCGTTTCAAAACTTCCGAATATCTCTTAATCTTACTCAAATTCCTTCTAAAATTAAGTAATGTGGCAAAATTGAAAAATTTTGCTTCAAAATTTTTTTAACAGTTTCAACAAATTTTAGGGTATAATTAAATATGTCTTGTGATCTTTTTTCAATTTTTTCTTAGAATTCATTACAAAACAATCACTTAAAATTTTCCCATGAATTTTAAGAACTTTTTTCATTCTCTTGACACCCTGCAAAATTCAATTTACCTAAAAAAAATGTTAATCCAGAAATTTTTTTAAAAAGTTCTCGAAAGTCTTCCATACTATTATTGCACACATTTTTAAATCTTCAAAATTTAAAATTATTCTTTTAAAATAAAACCCAGCCCACTTGAAATTTCCCCAGAAATCTTTAAAGAAATTTAATCTCCCCAAATCTTTCACAATTATTAAACAGCTTCTTATTTTTTTCTCTTCAAAATAAGTTTTTGCCCATTATTTAATTTTCCCTTTTCTCTTCAAAAATGTAAAAAAAGTTTACAACTTATATCGTGGTAGCGAAATATTAAGAGCAAACTTATTCCCCAGCATTGAACAATCATTTACAATTTAAATTTTCTCTTCTATCAATAATGTTTAGAAACATTTATAAATTAGTTGTATGACGAATTAACGTTATTTATCTAGGAACTTTAATGTACGAAATTGTTGGAGCAAACAATTCATAAATTTAAAATGTTACACAATCGGGCCTGAATACGCCCCCTCCCCTCCCTAAAAAAGATTAACCCTGAACAAAAAATGTAGTATTTGATATTTTAGCCAAAAAAGTATTCAACTTTTTATTAAAAACAGTTAAATTCAACTAAAAAAGACGACTTTTAAACATGAGTTGAATTTTCAACTATCTACAAGATTTTTCAGCCAAGAGAGACAAAAAATTGCAAACATATTGAATTTCAAGAAAAAAGGTTAATTTTCTACCAAAAAGAACGAATCTTTAACAAAATACATACATTTTTAAGCAGATACTTCAATTTTCATTCATTTTATTTTATTTTAAAAGATTAATTTAGAGTTTTAAGGATTTCAGTATATGTCGAAAGGAAATCTGAAAGCTTTTCAGATCATTTTAAAAGAAAATCCGCATTTAAAAAATGTAAGGAAAACTTTTTTTCCAGAAAATAGTCAGCAAATTAGAAATTTATTTTTAAACAAATTTTCAAAGCTTTTTAAGGGTTTTGAAAAGTTTGAGGAACATTTTTTTTGTGGTTTCAGGGAAATTTTCAATTGTTTCTTTTTTTTTTAATTACTTTCGAGCTAATATTCAAAAGATTTTTTTTAAATATGCACAAATAATTTTAAACTTTAAATAATTATTTTATTAACAAAAATTTATTTTATGAGAATATTTTAGTAAAACTTCGAAACATACAAAAGATTTTGTAACTTGTCAAAAACGAATCTGAAAGATTTTAAAGCGATTTTTGTACTTTTTTAGAATTTTTTTGAAATTTTTGGAAGAATTTTAATCATTTTAAAATATATGGGATTTTTTTAAATTTCGAAACTAATTAAAAATTTGAATGTTTTTTTATTAAGCTTTCAGAGAAAATTTAAAATAATTTCTTATTTTCAAAAATTGCTTTTAAGGTCATAATTTTAAACATTTCAAATGATTATCTAAAATTTCGGAAAAGAATGTAGAAGTTGTTAAAACAACAATTTTGCAATTTTTCAAGATTAAAAAAGTTTAGAAATATTCACTCGTGTCCGACGAGCTTTTTTGATAGGCTTCGATAAATAACTCGGGCAGTTTGGAAGTCAAGTCGGAACAATACCTTTTTTTTAATATTGGGTATGATGCAGAACTAACGCCCATTTTTATTTTAAGTTCATTTAAAAAAGAATTTTAATAAATAAATATTACATGCTACGAATACATTTCTATTTGACGATTTACGCGCTGCTAATTCGCCGTTCCGTCGCTGTGGACAAATCATGCAATAATTTTCTGACTACAGAATGGGTCATGTTATAGCCTTGCTTCCAATGAAAACATTTTTTGCTGTAGAGTATGAATTTTTTACTTTTACTACTCTCATGAGTTAAAGTTGTCTCAAAAATCTTTTGCGAATATGTTACGTTTAGATCGATTTCAGTTGTGGTGAAATTTTTTTGGTTAGAGAAAAATATCAGCTCTTTGCGTAGGTGTCTGTTGTAATTTTTCATTTGATTATAATAATATTTTATTCAAATTCTTAATTCTATCAACAAAAATATAAAATTCAAAATTCTTTTCTCCGATGATGAAACTGGCAGCGTCAATCTAGCAGAAGGGGTGTACACAAAAGGGACATATGTCCCGCTAGGAATTGCAAATAGCTAGTCTTTTCAGAACTT
>NC_046665.1:85237786-85266325 GCF_010883055.1 Belonocnema kinseyi | reverse complement strand
CTTTAATAGTGTGCACGAGAACCAGAAACAGCTTTACTCTGTCCCTTGCCGTGGATTCTTGATTATTTGTCAAGTTGAGGTGGTCAGTTGTTAAGGTGGAATCTCGTGTGACCCGCAATTTCAGTTCAATTTGCAAGCTGGGTTTTTTTTAAAAGCCCAGAACTCAATTCAGACTAATCTGATGCTGCCATATGCTGAGGAATTATAAAGATTGGATTGAAATTTTTGTTGTAAGTTATAGAAATAACTTTCTATGTCTTAGTTTTTTGAAAACATTGAATGGCGTTGAAATTTATGTAAAATTTTAACAACTTATTTTGTTTTCATAACATCCAAATCTTTTAAACAGACTATTAATGTCATGTAATACATACTCTCGTAATAATATTCCTACCATTCCAATGTTTTTTTTTAACAACTGACTCAAACGTAATCGAGTTTCCCAGCCTTACAATTTTTTACCAGCAATTTTACCAATTTTTTTTTTTTAATCTGTCTAATTTTGATTTCAACAGTTTTTTTTTCAATAATCAATTGCATTTTTATATTTTTCAATTATGATATCCTTTAGTTTACAATGCGTAATTCGAAAATATTTCACTTACAAATTTGTGCAGGTTTCGAAAAAAAAATTTAAAAGATTTTTGAAAATTGTGAATTTTTCATAATTAAAAAAAAAAGTTATTTTGATGTTTCAACATTTTGAAATAAAATTTTTAAACTTTTAAAGGATTATTAAACTATTTAAAATTTAAATAATTTAACGTTTGATTTAAGAATTATCCAGTTTTTAACAAAAATGTAGTCTCAATATTTAATGTTTCTTGCTTAAAATTGCTTAAAATGATTCGCAGATGATATTTTATTACTTCAGATCAGGGGTATGCCTGCAATCTTCATTCGATACAATTGAATTACAATTACTGCAAAGCGCACTAGATTTTTCTTTTTATAAAGTTTTAACTGTTTTCGAAATTTCTCGAAACTAATTTACAATCGTAATTGCTTATTTCTTCAAACCAGCACTATCCTAGTAACCTCAGAGAGTTTGTCAGGTAATATATTTGTTATTTCATACTTAATCATATTTTACTGTTGAGTATGAGTTCTAAAAATTTACTCAATTTTTTCTCAATATTTTTAAAAATCATTTAAAATGTAAAAAAATTGCCTAGAAAAACTTTTTCTCAGAAAAAGTCAAGAAATTAAGAAATTTAACATTTATTTTTAAACAAAAGTTCGAAGCTTTTTAAAGATTTTAAAAAGTTTAAAGAAAAAAATTCTTGAGATTCAGCTTAAAACAAAATGTTGATTTTAGAAGATTTCGAACCAAAAATTTAAAAGATTTCAAAAAAACAAAAGAATTTCTTAAGGTGTCTGGGAACATTTTGAATAATTATTTTATTATTTATTACCCAACATTTATTTTAAGAGAATATTTGATTAAGTTTCCAAACATTGCAAAAAATTTCGAAAATTGTCAAAAAAGAATCAGGAAGATTTTAAGGCAATTTTTATAATTTTGTAGAATTTTTTCCAAATATTAGGAAATTTTTTTATCATTTTAAAGTATATGGAAATTAAAAAAAATCCAATTAAAAATTTGAATATATTTTTTTTAATATTTCAGTAAAATGTAAACTAATTTCTTGTTTTCAAAATTCATTTTATGTTAGTATTTTTAAACATTTCAAATGATTTTCTAACATTTCAGAAAATAATATAGAAGATTCTAAAACAAATTTTTCGCAATTTTCCAAGATCAAACATTTTTAGAAAAATTCGTCCTAGTGTCCGACGAGCTTTTTTGATAGGCTTCAATAAATAACTCCAGCAGTTCGGAAATTAAGTTCGCACAACACCTTTTTTTAATCTTGGATATTATGCAGTAACTAACGTCCATTTTTATTTTCAGTTTATTTACACAAGTTTTTAAAAATAAATAAATATTACAAGCCACGAATACATTTCTATTTGACGATCGACGGGTCGCTAGTTCGCTGTTCCGCCGCCGTGGACAAGCAAACCATGCAACAATTTTCTCTGACTACAGAATGAATAAAGTGGAACATTTATTAGCTTTAGAATTCGAATTTCTTACCTTTATTGGTCGTGAAAAATGTTAGCGAGCCGGGAAATGACGGGGAATTTTTTTCTGTGATTAAAACAGCCACCCTGTTTGAGACTTATGCCAGTGTTTGCTTTTAAATGTAAAGCACAGGTATGTGCGGGTCAACTTTTCACTTTTCGTGAAATAATAAAAATAAGTTATAAAAATTGCACTGCAGACCACGGACTACGTCGAGTGTCTCATGAATTAAAGATGTCTTGAAATTGTTTGCGATAATGTTACGTTGAGATAAATTTGAGTTGTGATGACATTTTTTTAGTTTGAAAAAAATGTTAACTCTTTGCGTTGGTGTCTATTGTAATTTGTCATTTGATTGCATTCATTTTTTATGCAAATTCGTAATCGTACCAACAAAAATAGAAAATTCAAAATCTTTCCTCCGATGATGAAACTGGCAGCGTCAATCTAGCAGAAGGGGTGTACACAAAAGGGACATATGTCCCGCTAGGAATTGCAAATAGCTAGTCTTTTCAGAACTTCTTCAGTGTCTTGCATTGTTTTAATAATGTAAATCGCTAAGGGAAAAAAACGAAAAGTACTAGCTTGTTTACAAGATCCAATAAGTTACCACCTCGGGAAGGTCTGAGACAAGGTTCTCGAACGTTCTAGCCGGACGGCACTTTAATAGTGTGCACGAGAACCAGAAACAGCTTTACTCTGTCCCTTGCCGTGGATTCTTGATTATTTGTCAAGTTGAGGTGGTCAGTTGTTAAGGTGGAATTTCGTGTGACCCGCAATTTCAGTTCAATTTGCAAGCTGGGTTTTTTTAAAAGCCCAGAACTCAATTCAGACTAATCTGATGCTGCCATATGCTGAGGAACTATAAAGAAAGAATGGGAATTTTTCTTTTTTGTTTTGAATTTTTTGGCGTTGAAATTTATGTAAAATTTTAAACAACTTTTTTTTTCATCACAACCAAATATTTTTCACAGAGTGTTAATGTTATGTAATACTTATTCACGTAATAACATGCCTAACATACCAACGTTCTTTTTCTTTATGTAACAACCGAAATTTACAGGCATTGAGATATCGAGTTTCCCAGTTGGTAAATTAAAAAAAAAGGCACTAAAGAACTTTTGTCATGGTGGTCGCTTGAACGGCAAATGACAGTGAATTAATTTTTTTACCAGGAATTTTACAAATTTTTATTTTTTTAAATCTGTCCAGGTTTGATTTCAACAGTTTTTTTTTTATTTTAAATAATCAGTTGCATTTTTACATTCTCATCTTAATGAGAAGGTATTGGTTTTATGTAAAATTTTACTTTGTCGGTTTTCATCAAATCTCCATGTTTTGAGACCCACTGAGTCAGAAGAAACGATTTTTATTAAGGTGTCTGTCAGTATGTCTGTAGTCTGTATTCTGTGGGCACGATAAGTTTCGAAAAATTGATCAGATCGGATTCTACTTTAGCACACTTTTTTAAGGCCTAAAAAGAAGGCACAAGTTCGTAAACCAGCTATTTTGGATAAAAATTCAAAAAGTAAGCGCATTTGCGAAATTTTTGAAACCACATTTTTTCAAGACTTTAAAATTCTATGAGCGTTTATTCATAGTACTCAGAAACGCAAACAATTTATCTTTGTGACTTTTTTCTATAAAAAGAAAATGATCAGAGTGAGAGCATTTTCAAAATCCAAAGAAACAAACTAAAATGAACATTTGAAGCCAAATAACGCATGATATGAAAAAAAAAAGTCAAGAGAAGAAAAGCGTTGATTTTTGAAACCTCTACAAGATTATCATAACAACTTTTTTAATTTGGTCGAAAAGTTGAGAATTCCAAATTTGATCGTACCAAAAATAATTAAAAATCCAAAAATTCCATTTTTTTGGTCAAACTATGCAAGATACAAAAAAATGAATAATCTAAAATTGCACGCCCTGCAAAGACATACAAATTTGTAATGAATCAATTTTTGATAGGACGCGTAATTTTTGTTTTTAGTCGTAAAAAACATCATTAAAAATAAAAAAATAAATTTTTTTTAGACTAACGACACAAGCTACGAAAAAAATGAGACAAAACTTGTTTATCCAAAAAAGGGCTATAATTTTTATAGGACGCGTAGTTTTTGCTTTAGTCGTAAAAAATGACATTCAAAATAAAAAAATGATTTTTTTTTTATACGACAATTTATTAGTAATTATTTTTCAATAGGACAAGTAGAATTTCTGTCAATCGTGAAAAATGAGATTGAAAATACAAAAATTAAATTTTTAAAAAATGCGCAGATAAGACGAAAGAGGACATAGGATCATATATAGGACCTATAAAGGTTCCTGTGTTTCTTTAATAGTTAAAAACAAGATTAATAATATTTTTAAAAAATTAAGCAAGGAAATAATAATTAGTATGATTCAATGTTTATGCATATCATGAATTGTAATGATATACATTTATTGAAATGATACATGTTTCAGTGATGCTTAGAATACAGTTTAAAGCAAAATAAGAAACAATTATTAAAATAATCATGATAAATACAATTTGCGCTTTATTTTGCAATATTTGAATAAGCAATTCCAAGCAGAGTTACATAAAAAATGTATTATATTTGATATAAAAGTGCTGAGTATAATGTAAAAAAGTTTAAATCTTGGACAAAAGCGAGTACGAAGCGCGAAATACGTGATGAGAATGTGTTCGTTAAAGCCGAAAGAACATTAACAAAAGAGAGTTCAAAATCACAAAATTACAGTTTCGGTCTGTTAACCTTTGATTTTAAAAGGCCTGTGCACGAATGCAGGAAAAAGTCAAATATCCATCAGTGGCGTGCCGCAAGTGTGCTCAAATTCTCGAGCTAAGCTCTTTTAACGAAAGAGAATTCACAATCACAAAATTACAGTGGTGGATGTTTTCGAGTCCTAATTTTAAAAATTTTGCGCAAGAATTTCCGAAAATATAAATACTGAGCGCGTAGCGCGAGATAAATAAATCATCGAGCGCGAAGCGCGAGAACTAACAGTCACGCACCCTAGGCGCACTCCAACTTGCGAGCCGCGCGCGCAGCGTGATATGAGTATGTGCCCGCGTAGCGGGCAGATTTTGGTCTTTTTCATTTATGATATTCTTTCGGAATCAGTTCAAAATTTAAGACCTTCCGGATTTTAACATTAAAATTTCAACTGTTTCAATTGAAAAGTCTTAGTAGTTAACAAAATGTAAACGCTAGATTGAAACTGTATAAATTATTTTCAATTTCAAATTAACTTTGATTTTTTGATTTTTTTGCTCGAAAATTAATTTTCTTTTTACTGAAAATGTAACTATTTATTTTTTGGTTGAAAAATAATTTTTTAGTTGAATATTCTACTTTTTTGGCAGAAATTAATCTTTTTGGTTGAAAATTCATTTTTTTTATTCAAAATTTAAGTATCTCAGTTAAAGATTCAGTAGTTTTAACTTACAAAGTATGTAATTAAATAACATTATTTTTTAGTAGGAAATTAATCTTCTTGTTTAAAAATTCATCTGTGTGGTTAAATCTTAATTTTTTAACTTAAAATTGAACTATTCAATTGTTGATTAAAATTTATTTTTTTAATTAAAAATTCATGTCTTTTTGTGAGAATTGGTCTTTTTTTTGGTAAAAATTAACTTTTCGGTTGAAAATTAATCTTTTACATTTAAAATTTAACTATTTCAGTTGAAGATGTAGTAGTTTTAACTTATAATATTTATATTTAAATCAAATTTGTCTTTTTTAGTCGAAAATTCATGTATTTTATTGCAAAATCGTCTTTTTGATAGAAAATTAATCTTTTTGGTTAAAAATTCAAGTATTCCAGTTATACATTCATCATATTAGTTAAAAATTCTTCTTTTCGATTTATAATAAAACTAGTTGGTTGGAAGTAAAACTAAATTTGTTTATAAAACAAATTTTTTTTGTGTGTGAAAAATTAATTTTTTTTAACTGAAAATTTAACTTCCATTTTGGTTTTAAACTGATCTTTTTTAGTTCAAAATTCAACTATTTGGTTAAATATCCATCTATCTTTTTAAAAATCCAAATTACTTTAATATGCACTGAATTTTAAATATAAGAAAGTAAAATAAAAACTTGTTTTGAAGGATTATTTAAATTAATAAACCTTCAAGACAAATTCAAGAAATAATAAATTATGTTTGTAATATTATTTGTTTAATTAATTGAGTCTGCTAAAATATTTAAAAATATCTTGTAATATTAATTGAATTTGTTGAAACTGAAAAAAACAACATTATTTGTAATAAATTGGTGAAACTGTATAGATATTCTGAGTCACTTTTTTAAAATATGGGTCAAAATATCTAAAGTGTGCCACTTTTAAATCGATAGTTATATTTTCAATCAATGTATACAGTTTTCAATTTGTTTTTATATCAACATAATTCCACTAAAATATTTTTGCAACAAAAAAATTTCTTTAAGTGATTAACACTCAAAGTTCATGATCATTTTTTTTCCAAAAATGGATTACTCGCTAACGGTTCATCGAAATTCAATAATTGAGTTATGAAAATTTTTGTTGCGAAGTATACTTTACGCGAAACAATTTTTCGGTAGTAAAAAACATTTTTTGATTGTTTAAATAATCGTTTGTTTTAAAAAATTCAAATTTAATTAAACTTCTCCGTCTGTGAAAGAATTCCTGCATGCTCCAATAGATTCCACAATCTCTTTTGAAAATTTTGGTGAAAAAAAAGGTTGTATTTTGCAGTAATTCTTGGGCTGGTCGAACACGTTCGGATGGGCGCGGTTATCATATTGAGTACAATATGACACGAATTTTCTACTAAAATGATAAATTTTAATGAAAAAATGTTTTTTTTTATCCAGACATTCAACATTCTACCGGGTATAGTTAATTTTTTAATTAAAAAGATGAATTTTCAACCAAGAAGATTAATTTTCTACTAAAAAATAATAAGGTGGTTTAATTTTCAATTAAGCATAGATAAATTTTTAACCAAATAAATGAATCTTTAACCAAAAATATTGTTTATTAAGAGAGTGGTTAAGTATTTAATCAAGTAGTTGAATTTTCAATAAAAAAATGTGAATTTGAAAAAAAAATTGGATAGTCAAATTATCATTTAAAAGATTAGTTTTTAGTATAGTGAAATTTTCTACCAAGGTGATTAATTTTCTACCAAAAAAGTATTTTTTCAACAAATCGATTGAAATATTGAACCTAATAGTTGAATTTTAAACCAAAAAGATGAATTTTCAATAAAAAAATTTAATAATTAGTATGTAAAATAATGGAGATTTTTAACTTAAATTCCAATTACTAAATTTTTTCTATTGAAAATTCATCTTTTTTGGTTTACAATTAAACTGCTAGGTTGAATGTTTGAACCGATTTGTTAAAAAAAGGCTTTTTTTGTAGAAAATAAATCTTCTTGGTTGAAAATTTCGCTAACTTTGTTGAAGATTAAACTAATCGCGTCCAAAATTGCTCGATTAGCGCTGGAGGTCGGAGCGCGGTCACAAAAAAATCAATAACTTTTGAACTACTGCAAGATACACATTTTTTTCACGAAAATTTTCGGAAGATTGCAGTATCTATTGACACGTGGAAGAATTCTTTCACAGGCGGAGAATTTTAATTAATTTTCAATTGTTTAAAACGAACGACTATTTAAACAATAAAAAAATATTTTCTACTACCGAACAATTTTTCAGCGTAAATTATACTTCGTTACAAACATTTGCATAACTTTCGCAAACAACATTTAGGGGAGTTATTTTGATATACAAACAAATCAAAAACTGTATAAATTGATTGAAAATAGAACGATCGATTTAAAAGTGATACACTTGAAATATTTTGATCCATATATGTTAAATATTTGAATGACTCCATGCTTTGTCAAATTATACCTCGAAAAATCTTGAGATACCTGAAAAAACCTGGAATTGTCAGGGAATTTTTTCCCAGGATCTGAGTAGACACCCTAACTAAAGTAATTCTAATGAATATTTTTTATTTTTGAAGGCCTACGATCAGCATTTAAACATGGTCCTAGGAGAAGTTGAAGAAACCGTAACAACTGTAGAAATCGATGAAGAAACCTACGAAGAAGTCTATCGCACAACAAAAAGAAACATTCCAATGCTCTTTGTTCGAGGTGATGGTGTTATTCTCGTTTCTCCACCTAGTATGCGACCCACGGTTTAAGATTTTTCTACCCATGTTTCGTATAAGGTCGGTTTTTCTATGCAAATTTAGTTTCGCTTCATAAAAAATTTATTTTCTACGCATTTAAGTTTATTTAAATTTAGCAACAAAAAAAAAGTTTATTTGTAAATGAAGGAAACTGTTTGTTTAAAAGATTCAGTTTATCAAATCTTGAATCATCAGATGATTCTAGAGAATCATCAATAATAATCTACGTACTGACGATTGTACAAAAAAAAACATAGAATAAAATTAACAAACTTACAAGTATTTTGCTCTTGGATTTTGTTTTGGCGTTAGCCAAGGAATTTTGGAAACCAGGACAAAGTGCAGGTTTAGAAAAAGGTTACATTTTACTTTTTCGGGATTTTGGGGTTCCGGTAAGAACAGCAGGAGTTGAAGGTTTTAAATCTGAAGATCCTGTAGTTTGAGCAGTAAGATCATTTATTCTTTGATCTTTGAGTTTTAACATGCTTTCAAGATGTGAGATTTTTTCACTCAACATATTGATCGCATTCTTTTTTTCTTGCAACTCATGTTTCAGTTTCATAAAGATATGACGAGGCACTGTTTTATCCGCGACCACTTCCGGATTTATTGCATTTCTAGCGAACTCTAAGAACAAATATAATCATTGTTACATTTTTTCCATAGTTATAAATATAAAATTCTTTGCTTTTGCGATTACTTTTGAAATCCATATTGAAATTAATTTATAAGAATTTTTTTTTAGAAAATAGGCTGAAATTTATAGAGGGTGGCGACTTGAACAGGAAACCAGGGAATGACCAGGAATTTCATTTAAAATACGGGGAATTTACTTCTGATTGCAGAAAAATGCAAGATTTCATTATTTTAATAATTTGCTTCAGTTCAGAAAAGTACGGGAATTTAGAAAGTGAACGGGAATTTTTTTAAAGAATTAGGTATCATTGTTCCCAGATATAATTAGTCACAATTTAAAAGCTCCCACTTCCACATTTTAGATAAAGAAAGTACTTCAATTACAGGGTGGCCACTGGACCGGAAAACCTGGAAAACCGGGAAATGACCGGGAATTTTATGAGACCAGGGAAAACCGGGAAATTACAGTGAATTTATTTTTTGACCGAGAATTTTACTAAATTTTTAGAATAAAAATGTTATCCAAGTTTTATTTCAACCGTTTTTTAAATAATTTGTTAAATTGTGATTTCTATAATTTATTATATCATTTAGTTTAGAAAGCTTAATTCGAAAATCTTTCACGTCAAAAATTTTTCATTTTAGATTTTTAATTTTTAAGCGGACAGAGAAACGGGAATTTTACGAATTTTCAGAAGAAAAATCTGCCAAAGTTCGATTTTAACAGTTTTTGAAATAATTAAAGTGCAGTTTTGAAGATTTAAACAATCATTTAATTTGAAATTTCTTAATGTAGAAAAAGAATAAGTATTTAATATTTAGCAATATTTCACTGTTCATTTAATATAAGTAAATTGAAACCAAATATTTAAAACAAAGCAATTTGAAACTGAATTTTTTTACATAGAAAGCTTTGAATATTTTGACGCATAAATAACAATTGAACACTTACTATTTGTAGAAAAAATTTGAGTAATTTCAAGAGATACATCGAAATTTTGAAAAGATTCAAAATTAATTAAAAACTTGAAATTATTTCAAGTAGTTTTAACCAAGTGTGTTAACATTTTTTCAGAACTTCTAAATGTATTTTTAAATTAATCGAAATTTTCCTACAATTTTTGAACATCCTGCAAATTAAAAAAAATCCTTAAAGTCTTCCATGTTCTTCTTTGATAATTTTGTTAATCTCTTAAAATCTTCTTAAACTTTCTGTTACAATAATTTTTCAAAGTGAAAAATCATTTTCAATTTTCCTAAGAATCTTAAGAAACTTTTTATTCTTTTGAAGTCTTTCACAATTATTTTAAAAAATTCTAAATTTTTTGTTTCAAATCTGCCAAAATCTACATTTTATTTTAAATTCAACTGTAAGTATTTCAAATTATTTCAAGTTCTAAATTTAATTTGAATCTTTTAAAAACTTCTAAATATCTCTTAAAATTACTCTAATATTTCTACAAATAATAAGTGTTTTATTATTATTTATAAATTAAATTTTTTTTTTTAATTTGCAGGATTTTCTAAAAGTTAAAATTCAATTCATTTTGAAATATATTTGATAGTTCCGACCAAATTTCAAATATTTAGAATTTGGAAAAATTTTAAACTACTTCTAGATTTCTCAAGATTTGGTACGTGTACATTTTTGAGACTTTGAATACACAATTTTTGAATTGAAGAACTTTTAAACCTCAGCATTAAAAGTTTGGAATTCAAGTGTTTCACTTTGAATGTTTTAATTTGTTGTTTATTGTTTATTACTTTATATGGAAAAATGTTTAGAATATAGTTTGATTCTTTGAAGATTCATTTTTTAAATTAAAAATTCATCTCTGGGTGAATATGTAACTACTTTGTTGAAAGGAAATTTTTTTTGCTACAAATTTAACTATTCAACTAAAAAATGTAACTATTTTACTAAAAATCTGTTTTGTAAAATGATTTGATGAAACAAATCAATCCTTTCTTCGACCGTTGATATTTATTGATTTCTAATCGTAGATTTTAAATTATTTATGTCTTACGGTCCAATCATAAATCAAAAAAATAAATATGAGTCAAAAAAACTTGTTCTTCGAAACTCAGATATTTATTTAATAGAAAAACTCCTTTTGAAACTTCCTAAACGTTTCGGTACACATGCGTACCTTTTTCAAAGGACCGTAAGACACAAATAATTTAAAATCTACGATTAGAAATCAATAAAAATCTGTTTTTGTTGTTAAGAATTAGATTTTTAAATGAAAATTCAACCATATTATTTTTGGTTGATAATGTATATTTTTTAGATGAAAATTCAACTATTTGATTAAAAATGTATTTACTTTGTGAAAAATTTTCCTTTTTTATAGAAAATTAATCTTTATGGTTGAAAATTCAATTATTCCAGTTAAAGATTCATTTTAGTTGGAAATTAATCAGTTTGATTGCAAATTAATTCCTTCGAATTGGTGGAAAATTATGTTCTTTGTAAATCAATCTTCTTGTTTGAAATATCTTCTTTTTGATTAAAAATTTAAGTATCACATTTAAGTGTTTATGTTTTATTTAAAAGTACATTTCTTCGGTTGAAATATAAGCTATTTTTTTGAAAACTTATTTTTCCTTTGGATGAAAAGGAATTTTTTTCCGAAAATCTAACTATTTTGTCCAAAATTTGTTTCTTTTTTGGTTGAAAATTATTATTTATTTCAACTGAAAATGTAACTATTATTATAGTTGAATATTCCAAAATTGTATTTAAAAATTCATTTCTTGATTACAAATTTAACTATTCAATTTTTAGTTTAAAAGTGATATTTTTTAGTTGAAAATTCATTTTTTTTGTAGGGATGAACCTTTTTTGTTGAAATTCATAATTTTGTTTGAAAATATAGCTACTTTTTCTGAAAGTTAGTTTTTTGTATTGAAAGTTTTTTTTTGTGAAAAATAATTTCTTTAAGTTAGAATTTCATTATTTAAGTTTTGGTTAACAATTTATTATTTTTAGTAAAAAATAATTTTTTGTTGAAAATTCAACTACTTCTATGAATACTCATTGTTTTAGTAGAAAACTAATCTTTTTGGTTTAAAATTCAACTATTACAGTTGAAGATTCACCATTTTAGTTGAAAATTCATCACTTAATTTGAAAATTGAACGATTTTTTTGAAAATTTCTTATTTTTTGTTAAAAATATATATTTTTTTATTGTAAAGTTTAGATATGTTCTTCAACATTGATTTATTTCAATCTTTGCTCTGCTGTGTTAAAGGATGTTAGGAACGGGCGTCATAAATTAAAATTAATCTTTGAGTTTTGAGAAAAATATGAATATGTTACTTTTAGTTGACCGGGTATTATGAAAAACTTTTCCGGGGAAATCCGGGAGTATAAAGTCGTCCGCCGAATCGCCACCCTCTCATATGAATTTCAAGTGAATTTGAACAAATTAAGAATAAATTAAAAAGTGAAATTCGAGAGAAATTTCAGGAAAATGAGAAGAATTCAATTCTACTTTTTTCGTGATGTAGCGGTAATGTTAACTAGTTCCTTTTAAAGAGTAACTTGCCCAGGAGGGGCAGTAAGAGATAATCAGGGGAGGGAATAGGGGAAATGAGAGGAGCAGAAGTGAAGGGTATGGAGGAGTGGGAAAATATCGGAAGTGAAGTAAAATGAGTGAAGCAGAAGTAGAGGACATGAGGGGAAATGATGATGAGGAAGTGAGGAAAAATGTGGAAGGTTGTTGTAGTGGAAGCGATGGGAAATTATGTGAGAGGAAGTAGGGGAATCAGGATTGGAGAAGTATAGTAAATGAGACTGGGGATTTGAGGGGAAATTAGAAAAAGAGGAAGTGAGGAAAGTAGGAGAAATGATTGGAAGTGAGAGAGGGTAGTGAGAAGAATTAATGGGAGGAAAAGTAGGGGAAATGAGGAAAAATTATATGTATGAAAGTAAGAGGAAATTAGGGGAGGCTAAATTTTGGGAAACGAGAGAAGGGGAAGCAGGACAAATGATTTTTAGGGAGAAGAAGTGAGGGGAAATCCAGGATGAAGAAATAGGGTAAATAAAAGGATAGAATGTGAGGGGAAATTAAAGAGTGAGGGGAAGTAGGAGAAATGATTAAAAGAGAGCGAGGGTAATGAGGAGAATAAATGGGAGAGGAAGTAGGGGAAATAATGGAGAGTAAGGTAGGGTACGTAAGGAAAATTGATGGGAGGGGAAGTTAGGTGTGGAGATGTAGCGAAAATGAGTGGAAGGTGAGTGAGGGAAATAAGCAGAAAATTATGGGAAAAGAGGTGAGGGAAAGCTAGAGTGAAAATGGGGGAAGTGAAGGGAAGTAAAAAAAATATTGGACGTGAGGGGAAGTAAGGGGAAATCAGGAGATAGGGATCATAAGGATAAATGAGGAAAGGGAAAGTGAAAGGAAATAAGTGCAAGTATGAAAAAGGTTTAAGAGTGAGGGAGAATAGTGAAGATAATTGAGAATATTCGAATAAGGGGTGGGTACGTAGCGAAAATTAGGACAAATGAGGAGATGGAAAATGAGAAAAAGTGAGGGAAAATCAGGGTTGGGCGAACAGAAGGAATGAGGGAAAATTAACGAATGGATGTAGAGGATGTGAGGGGAAGCAGGAAAAATGATTGGAAGTGAGGGAGGGTAATGAGTAGAATTATTGGGAGGGGAAATAATAGGAAGTTTGGGGAGGGGCGATGAGAATTGATGGGATTGGGAATTAGGGT
Source organism: Belonocnema kinseyi (assembly GCF_010883055.1). Taxonomy (NCBI): domain Eukaryota; kingdom Metazoa; phylum Arthropoda; class Insecta; order Hymenoptera; family Cynipidae; genus Belonocnema; species Belonocnema kinseyi. The sequence continues at coordinate 85,252,671 of NC_046665.1, read as the reverse complement.
TTGGTGATCTCGCGAAAATGAGGGGAACGGAAGTGAAAGAAATAAGAAAAAATTATGGGAAATGAGGTAGCGGTAAGTAAAAGAATTGATTGGAAGTGAGAAGAAATTAGGGGCTAATGAAAATGAACATAAATAAGGGGTAGAGAAGTGAAGGGAAATTATGAAGAGAAAATAAGTGGAAGTGAGGAAAAGTTAATTAAAATTTGCTAGTAAAAATTGAGGAAGTGAGGGGAATTAGGAGAAATGATTGTAAGTGAGGGTGGGTAATGGGAATTAGTGGGTTGGGAACTACGGGAAATGACCTAGAATGAGGAGACTTTATTGGGGGGGGGGCAGATTATGTATAAGGATGTATCAAAAATGAGAAAAAAAGAGGGGAAGGGAGATTATGATAAATGGGGTAAGACAAAGATGTAAAATAAAATTAGGGGAATTGAGCTAAATTCGAAGAAATAATTAGACGTGAAGGGAAATCAGGAGGTAGGGAAAATGATAATAAATTAGGAATAGGGTAGTGAAAAGAAATTAGGGAGAGGAAGTAAGTAGAAGTGAGAAATAGTATGAGAAAGAATTGGAAGTGAGGGAGGGTAATGAGGAGAATTGAGGGATTGGAAATTATACATGGGTATTTAGGGAAAATTAAAAGAAATGAGGGGAAGGGAAATGAGAATAAGTTAGGTAAAATCAGGGTTGTAAAAGTAGAGGTAACGAGATGAAATAAGGGGAGAGAAAGTTAGAGGGTGGATGTAGGGGTTGTGAGGGGAATTAGGAGAAATGGTTGAAAGTTAGAAGAAATAATGGGAGGAGAAGTAGTGGAAATTATTGGTGTTAACAAAGAATAAGTGATAAGAATTGATGTAAGGAGAAAATAGGTGGGGATGTAGCGAAAATGAGAAAAAATTAAGGGAAGGAATGTAAGGGAAATAAGCAGAAATTGTGAGAGAGTAGTAAGGAGAATTAATGGGATGGGATGTAGGGGAATTAGGTGTAGGTATGTATGGAACATTAGAAGAAATGAGGGGAAGGAAAGTGAGAAAAATGGAGAGAAAATGAGTCGCGGGGAAATAGAAGAAATGAGGGGAAATTGTTAGAAAAAACAGGAGGGGAAATTAGAGAATTGATGTAGGAAAGTCAGAGAAAGTAGAAAAAATAATTGGACGAAAAGGGAAACAAAAGGCAACAGGAGGTAGGGATAATGAGGATAAATGAAGGATAGGAAATTAGGGAGAGGCAACAAGTGGAAGTGTGGATAAGTATGGGAAATGATTGGAGTGAGGGAGGATAGTGAGGAGAATTGAAGGGATTCGAATTAGGGGTTGGTATGTAGGGAAATTTAGGAGAGATTAGGGGAAGGTATGTGTGAAAAAGAGATGGGGAAAAATGGGGTTGTGGAGTATGGGGATTATGAGTGGGTATGTAAGGAAAATTAGAAGAAATGAGGTAAGGAAAAATTAGATAACACTTGTAGGAGAAGTGCGGGAAAGTAGGAGGAATTATTGGAATTGCGAGATTTGATATGAAGGAGGAAATTTGATATGAAATTGGGGAAGTGATAGGAAATTAGTAACGGGGGATGAGGAGAGATGTGGGTTAGGAAAGTAAGGAAAAATTAGGCAGAGAAAGTGAAGGAAAATTATTGGAGGAGAAATGGGGTAGGACTAATTTTTTAAATTACGTAAAATTTTCTTACCACCTTTTCCTTTTTCTTCCGTTTCACTGTACAAGGTTTCAGTATCGGCATTACAGTCCTTCGAAATTTTTAAATGGAGATCGGTTAAAACATGTTCAATTACACCTGCTTGGGAATTTGCTAACTTGTCGATTATGTCCTTTGAAAGTTTCATTTCAATCTTGGACAAAACTTTGCGATTTAAAGTACACCAATTATCAATTTTTTTCGCTATACTGCTACCAGGAATGTAATTATGGACATCAACCAGTCGGGGATAATATTTTTTTAATAGCTCGGCCATCAGAACTGCACGGTACAGATTAAAATTAATATTTTCAGGGATTTTACAGGTCTGGGAATCTTATGAAAAGTAAGGGAATATCAGGGAAAACATGAAAGCGCCAGGGAATTTTCGATAAACCTAAGTTAAAAGTTTGAGGTTCGCCAATTTTTTCATGATAAAATTTTACCTGTAAATTAATTTTTAATATTGCGAGATATTTCTATTCTTAATATTTTGCTACCATACTATAATTTGGAAAGTTTTTCATACTTTTAAGAAATGAGATAAATAAAATAATGGACAAAAACATTATTGTCTTTATTGAATGCTGAATTTTCTGAGAACATTTTTCATAACATTGGTTTTATTTTAAATTACTAATTTCGCAGGATTTTAAGGAAAGTGTCAAAACTGAATTATTATTTCAAAGGATAATTGGAAGTTTTATAAGTTTTGAAAAGATTAAAAAGACTTTAAATTTGGCGATGTGAAAAAAATGAAGAAACTGGAAATTTTTGAAGATTTCGAAAAAAGTAGCTTTTTAAAAATTTTTAAATATTTTAAGGGAATAAAAATTCTTGCTTAATGTTCCAGAGAAAATTTAGACTGATATCTGTTTTTAAATATTAAGGTTAAGAGAATATTCAAAAAGATTTTTAAACATTTTTAAATTATTATAACCTTTTAAAAGATTTGAAAGGTTTCAGAAAATGCTGGAATATCAGGGAATCTAAAACTTTTCGAGTAAATGTCAGAAAAAAACCTGAAGGAGTTAAGGAATTTTAGATATTCTGAAGTTAAAATTTAGGGGGCATTCATAAATTACGTGACATTTTTCTGAAATTTTCCGATACAAAAAATTTTACTTAAATTTTATAAACTTAGGGCATGAACATAAATATAAATTCAGTTAATTAAATAAACGTAGAACCCTAATAATTCAGACAATTTCTTTTTTAATTATTCTGGAGGTTTAAAAATTGATTATTTGGTTGATAATTCATTTAGTTATTAAAAATTTAACTATTTCATTAAACATTCATGTATTTTGTTGAAAATCCATACAAAATGTATCTTCTTTGTTTAAAATTAACATGTTTAGTTAAAAATACGACTATTTTGGTCAAAATTTAAATTATTTAGTTGTTTTAATTGAACATGCACATATTTAATTGAAAATTTGTCTTTTAATTTTTTTGCAAATTCACTATTTAACTGATAAATATATTTCTTTGGTTGAAAATTTAACAATTTTGCTGAATTTTTAAAAGTATTTGGTTGAAATTTTTTTTTTTTGGCTAAATGCATTTGTTTAATTTTCACTAGATAATTTATCTTTTTTAATTAAAAATGCAATTATTTTGGTAGAAAATTCATATTTTTAAGTTGAAAATTCAACTTTGTGGAAATGTTGTTTCCTGTTTTAATAAAAAATGCAAGACTTTTGTTGTAAATTCACTTGTTTGTTAAAAATTTATATTTTTATTTTCTTTTAATTGTTTTGCTCGAATTTTTACTTTTCTTCAAAATTCAACATTTTGGATGAAATTTTTCTACTTTATTGATTAAAAAATATTTATTGTAAAAAATGCTACTTTTTGTTTGAAAATTAATCTGTTTTGTATAAGGTTTCAACTAGCTTTTTTTGTTTACATCTGTGATTTTTTTTTTTTTTTTTTTTAGTTAAAAATTTAACTATTTTGTTGAAAATTTCCTTTGGTTGAAAAATAGTTTTTTAAACTAAAAACTTAACTATTGTATTTAATGTTAAATTTTTTCCATACCTAAAAAATTTTAGAACATTTAGCAAAAATTAGAAATTGGTCAGGGAAAGTCATTAAATTTCGCAATATAATGGCAGATAATAGATTTTATTTTTTAATTCGAATATAAACTTTTGAAGCAATTCAAGACAACAAACTAATTTGCTTAAGTTTTCTAGGAAAATTAAAAATGATTTTTTTAATGTTACAGAATTTATTTTTAAATTATATTTACAAATATTTCAAAACATTCCAAAAAGTTTCCAAAATGGTCAAAAAGAATCGGGAATATTTTAATGCAATTTTTTCAATTCTGCAGAATATTGTCACAATTGTAGAAAAATTCGAATCTCTCTCAAAGATAAATATCCTGTATTTTAAAGTTTAAGAAATTATTAAACTGATCGCTTACCCCCATCAGAAAAATCTCTTGCTGTGTTTTTCTTGGGTCGAGAGAAAGGAATTTCGTCAAGCCATGCGTAAATTTGTTCCAAGTTATCACCCTTATCCGCGTTAATACTCATATTTATGATTCGGTGATTTCCTGCTTATTAAAGAAGCAACTCCCACAAAAATTTTGCTTTTTGATCTATTCTGCATTGGAAATTTATCTTTATTGATGTCTGAAGTTTCTTATCTGTCAAAATCGCCCGAGCTCTCAATTTGTAGCTATTTAAAATTAAAACAAAAGAACAATGATAGTAGAAAAATTGGAAAAAATCATCAAATTGATCAAGATTTGTTTTCAATCCTATGTGATAAAATAAATTAGAATTTTCGGAAATTTTGTTAATTAACATCAACGTATTTTAGTGCATTTTCTAGGGTTTCATAAAATGTCATCTTAGAATTTCGCGGGATTTTATCATATTGTAGTGGATTTTAAATAATTTGTTTCGCAGGGGTTTAAAGATATGAAGTGATTTGGAATTCACCTTGTATTTTTATTAATTTATACTGAGTTCTTTGACATTTTTGCGAAATTTTTAATTCACTTGAATTCTCCCTAATTCACTCAATTCGACTTGATTAAATAAATTTAAAAAAAGTTAAATCCTTAATTTCATTGATCCTGACGATTAATTGATAAAATGATCAATAGATTTAAAATATTTAAAAGTATTTTTTTCAAACTCCTTGGCATTTTCAAGAGCTTTACAAAATTTCAAGAGGTTTTAAAAGATCAAAAATAGTTCAAGAAATTTTAAAAGATTTCCAAAAATTTGTTATTTATTTTTTTGAATTTAACTTTACTCAATTCAGTGCATTTTTCAAAAGTTGTTGTTTTATTCATCTTGAAGTCTTTAAAACTTAATTTCTTAGGCATTTTGTCAAATTATTTTGAATTTTACTAAGTTTCTCTAATCTGATTTCAAACTTACTAAATTCAATTAATTTCTTTGATATTTTAAATTTTTCTGTCTAAGTTTTTATATATTTCATTGAATTCTTCTCGTTCACCTTAATCTTTTCTAAATTCATTCCAGTTTTACGAAAACCAATAGAATTTATTTGATTTAAACAAAATTTCCAATTCATTCGAATTTTTTTTTAATCTAAAATTTGAAAATATTTATAAAATTTTTTAAAGATTTTGAAATAAAATTTGGAAGCCTTGCAAGGAATTTGAAAGGTTTCAAGATAATACATTTTTTGGTACAATTTCAGTCAAAATTCAAGATAATTTTTTTTTTTTGAAAATCTAATATTAAGAAAAAATCGGAAAAAATGTAGAAGATTGTACAGCAAAATTATTGAATTTTGTAAAATTACAAAATATGAGAAAAAAATCGAATCAATTTAAGAGATTGTTTAGAAGTTTTGAAAGAAAACAAAAATCATTTTAATCACAAAAGTTTTAAAAAATTTAAAATAAAATGCTGTTTTTTTTTAGTTTTAACGCAAAAAAATAAGCTTTTATAAGAATTTTGAAAGATTTAAGAGGTAATTTTTTAATGAATTTTCATGTTTTTAAATTTTATTTTAAGATAATATTTAAAAGGGTTTTCCATACATTCGAAAATATTTCTAAAACTCTCAAAAAAGAATCTGCAAGTTTAAAAAAAATCTTTTTTAATTTTGCAGAACTTTTAAAAATATTTTCAAACAGTATTTTAATATAATATTGTAAAATATTTAGACGAAACATTTGGTTAAAAACTCAACTATTTGGTTGAAAATTCGTCTTTTTTATTAATTAAATTGTTTTTTATTTAAAATTAAAATAGTTTTTGGTTAAAATATCAATTATATCTTGACTTTTTTTACTTGAAATTTTATATTATTTTGTTGAAAATTCAACTATTAGGTTGAAAATTAACTTTTTTGTTGACATTTTTACTTTTGACATACCTGAAATCTTAGAAAATATTTTTTAATATTCTCAAAAATCTCAAGAATATTCTATTTATATAAACTTGAAAACAAATATACTTAAAAAAGAAATAAGTGTTCGAAAATTTTATTTTGTATTATTAAAATTTCATTTTTTGGTTAAAGATTCATCTTTTTACTTGAAAATGTAAATATTTTTTTGGGAAATTAATCTTTTTTAGATGTATTGCACCCTTTTTGATTTAATGTTAAATTCTTGTTTAATTGAATTATCAACTTTTACATTTTTTGTCGAAAATTCATATTGTTGAAAATTCAACTGCTTCGATAAAGTTAAATTAATTGATTGAAAATCAATTTTTTTTGTTAAAAATTCATCATTTATTTCAAAATTTAGTTCTGTCTGAAAATGCGACTACTTTTTTTGAAAATTCGTCTTTTATACCGAAAATTAATTTTCTTGGTAAAAATTAATTTATTTAAATTAAAATTCATATTTTCGGTTTAAAAAATTAAACTGTTTGGTTGAAAATTATTATCTTTTATTCGAATTCATCTCTTTTTTATTTCAAATTAAAATATTTTAGAATCAATCTTACTTATTTTAAAATTCCAGTAGTTAGTTAAAAATGAAATTACTTTGTTAAAAATTAATCTTTTTGGTTAAAGATTCAGCATTTTGGATCCAAGTTCAAAATAAACCCTTTTTTAAAATTCATCTATTTCGGTGAAAATTTGTCTTTTTTGGTAGAAAATCAATTTTTTTCGTTAATACTTAATTTTTTGGCAAAAAATGTCTTTTGTTGAAAAAAACAAAACTAATTTTTTAAGTATTTTGATAAAAATTAATTTTTTTATACAAAATGAATCTTCTTGGTTGAAAATGATTTTTGGTTAAAAATGTAACTATTTTGATAAAAATTCATATTATTTAGATAAAAATTTATTTTTAACTGAAATTTCAACTATTCAATTTCTGTTTGACAGTGTATCTGTTTTATTTAAAAATGCTTATTATTTTATTGAAAATTTGTCTTTTTGGGTAGAAATTTAATCTTTTTTGTTAAATATTCAAAAACCGTTTTAGTTAAAAACTTATTTCTTTGAATTAAAAATTGAAAATTTTTCTTTGTTGAAAAATTCACTATTCTATTTTTGGTTGAAAAGTTAGTTTCTTTAGATAAAATTTGATGTATTTTATTGAAAATTATTCTTTTTGAATAGAAAATTAATTCTTTAGTTTAATATTTAAATATTTCATTCAAAATTAATTTTTATGATTGCAAATTCACTATTTTAGTTAAGAATTAATTTCTTTGGTGTAAAATTCAACAATTTTGTCCTTTGTTTGTTATTTACAATTCAATTTTTTAATTTTTTTGTCAAATTCCAATCTTTTTTATTTGCAATTAAAATCTTTGAGAATCCATTTAACTTATTTTAAAATTTGGTTAAAAATTAAAGTTTTTTTTTAATTCATCTATTTTAGTGGAAATTGGTCTTGTTCGGATAAATTAAACTATTTCTGATTAAAAATGTAAGTCTTTTTTAATTGAAATAATTATTACACTTTTTTTTTAATTCATCTCTTACGGTTTAAAATGTAACTATTTCGTGGAAAACTCGTCTTATTGGCAGAATATTCATCTGTTTGGTTAATGCCATTAAAATTCGAAAAAAAAATAATTCTAACAGTAGGAGAAAATCATGAAATTGATTAAGATTAGTTCTTAATTTTCGTAAAATGACCATGACCCTATTTTTATTGATACGAGTTAACAGTTACAACGACGAGGTATTAAATTGTTCAAATCCCAAATTTGTAAGGGGATTCGAGACCGGATTTGTTTTTGTCATTAACAATTCTTTTGAGTGGCTCGGTTTTTGTACTTAACCACTTGCGAGTGATTTCGTCTCCCTGTCTCCCTAATTCAGCTCCAACCTTCGATCTTACTTCTTCGTGATATTTGTTCAACCACTCGAGCTGTGAGGATTTTATTTATTTTTTTAATATCAAAGTAAAACTATGCATACATTAAGATTTTTTAGAATACAGAGCTCGGATCGATTTTTTTGAACAAATGCGAATAACCGACTTTTTTCATTTTCGCAACGAAATTTTGAAAATTGAAATTCAAAACTATAAAAAACTGTAACATTTCTATTGTCAATATTAACAATTGAATCATTTCTCATTAAAGGTTTATACTTGGAAATTTTTTATTTAACTTTCATAGGGGTTTGAAAATAAATAACGTCTGATTTCGTGAATCCGTATTCAAAGCTTTAATTTTTTCAAATTTAAATACTTATCAGTTGGACATTTTTACGTGGAAAACGTTTAAAATAAACTAATTTCAAATTCATTTCCAGTCTTCGCAGTCATTCACCTATTTCTCCTTTTTAAATGATTTCTTTCTTCCTCAGTTTTTGAGAAACTTCTCCCTTTTCTCGTTTTTTAACTAAAATTCGAACTGGCTTAATAGAAAAATTCAAAAATCTTGACGATGATTCAACTTTTTTTTGAAACTTTGTTTTTATGGATTGAAAATTCCACTTTTTCGCTTAAAAATTAAGTTTTTTGTTGAAAATTTAACTCTCTTCTAAAAAATTCATCTTTTCGTCATGAAAATTTCACCATTTTGTTAAGAATTTTTAAATTAAAATTGCAACTATTTCATTGAAAGTATATATTTGTAGGTTGAAAATTACACTTTTTGGTTTAAAAGTTAAATTATTTTGTTGAAAAATCAAATATTTTGTCAAAAAGTCATCTTTTTTGTTTGAAAATTAGACAATATGGTCGAAGAATCATTTTAGTTGAAAATAATCTATATAGTTGAAAATTTGTTTAGAAATTCAACTTTTTTTTTAAACTTCAAGTATTTGATCAAAAAGGAATTTTTCCTGTTAGAAAATGTAACCAAATTCAAGCATTTTTTCAAAAATTCATCTTTCTTCCTTGAAAATTTAACTATTTTGTTAAAATATTTTTCTTTTTGGTCAAAATTCGTCCTTTTTCCATTAAAAGTCGATGTTTTATGGTAGAAAAGCCATATTTTTGGTTAACAATTAACTTTTATGATGAAAATTTAACTGTCTTCTAAAATTTTGTTTAGACATGAACTCACCCATTTAGTTAAATATTCATTTTTTTTATTAAAAATGCGTCTTTTTTATTGCAATTTTAAATATTTGATTAAAATTCAACTATTTGGTTAATTATTAATTTTTTAAATTCAATTAATAAATCTTAAACTATTCAAATATTTAAAAAATATTTACCATTAATATCAAATTATAAATCATTCTTTGTAGAATATTTTTTATTTTAAAAAATTCAAGATTTAAAATTTTTAAACTGGTCTTTTTGGTTTGAAAATTAAACTACTTGGTTGAACTTTCACCTTTTTTTTAAATTTAACTTTTTTATTGAAATATCAACTATCGCGTTTTTTGTTGAGAATTCACCATTGTAGGTTGAAAATTCATTTAAAAGAATTTAATCCCCTATTTCCGTAAAAAAAATCACCACATTTCCCCTTTTTGGAGAACAATTTGTTCAAAAATTTAAGTATTTGATCGAAAAGTCATCTTTCCTGTTAGAAGATTTAACCAAATTCAAGCATTTTTTCAAAAATTCATCTTTCTTGCTTGAAAATTGGACTATTTAATTGAAAATTCAACTATTTTGTTAAAAATTTTTTCTTTTTTGGAAAAAATTCGTCCTATTTCGTTTAAAATTCGATTTTTTATGATAGAAAAGTTATATTTTTTCGTTTAGAATTATTTTTTTCGTTGAAAATTTAATTTACTTCTAAAAAATTCGCTTTTTGTTATGAATTCGACCATTTAGTTAGTTTCATTTTTTTAAATTTTAAATTCGTCTCATTTTAACGCAAGTTATTTGGTTAATTATTAATTTTTTAAATTCAGGTATTAATTCTTAAACTATTAAAATATTTTTGAAATATAAACTAATACATTTTTTTTAAACTATTAAAAAGTTTGTTTCTTTGAGTTGAAAATTGAGCTAGTTGATTAAAGTTTTACCATTTTTCTTACAAATTAATCTCTTTTGGTTAAAATATCAACTATTACGTTTTTTGGTTGAGACTTCATCTTAGTAGGTTGAAAATTCAATTAGTTTGTTAAAAATTTAACTATCTTTCTAAATATTCAACTACTTGGTTAAAATTTCAACTATTAAAAGAAAAATTAATTTGTTTAAAATGACAATTCAATTATTTGCTTGAAAATGCAACTTCTTTGGTATAAGATTAATCGGGTTTGTTTGAAAATTCAACTTTTTGGCTAAAACTGGAATTACTTTGTTAACAATTCTTCTCCTTTGCTTGCAAACGCTTAAATATTTGCTTGTAAATGCAAATATTTAGTTAAACATTTTTCTTCAAATTTATCTATTCGGTTTAAAATTCAACTTTTCAGGTTGATAATTCAACTGTTTTAAAAACTTGGTCTTTTTGGTTGAAAATTCAACTACTTTTTTTAAAATGCAATATATTTAACTTGACGTCTTAGGAATTTAAAAAATTGACTTAAAAAAATTCAATTCAATATTCTATCTATATTAAATTCTTTTAAAAGAATTTGCTCCCCTATTTTCGTAAAAAAATCACCATATTTCCCTTTTTTGGAGAGCATTTTGCCTTGTAAACTCTAAATTACAAATAATTAATAATTTCATATTCAAATCATACAGTCAAATGTACAAATGTAAATTATAAGCTTCTCTCAATTAAAAATAATCCAAGTTGACAAGTTTAACAGTTAAGAAAGAAATATTGTATACACAAATTCAGAATCCTTGAAGCTGAATGACTATTTTTTTTAATTCCTTAGACCTTAAATTTTAATCAATTTTATCAGATTTTATCCGTAAAAAAAGATCCATCCCTTTCGCTGAGCTGGGAATCGAACCCAGGTTTTCCGATTGGTATATCTGAAAATTTATTTTCATTGTGCCAAAAGTATTTGGCAATCAATGAGAATTATGCGACTTTCTTCGTAATTTCATGTGACTTTTTCATATCCTTCAAGGCGATCCGAGCTCTTATTAATAAATTAATTAATTGATTAATTAAACAATCTCACCTGTTCATTTGTGAGTTGGTTCGGATTAATGAGTTTCCTCTCATAAGGCATTAGCGTGATCATTTTGAAGGTCATGAATTGCTTTTCAGGTTTAAACTAAAAGCATAAATTTTTAAAAATATAAATATCTCTTTAAACTATTTATTTTCAGTGAAATACTCACTGTTGTGTTAGCTGCAACAACAGTAACAACGTTTTCTAAAAGAGCTCCCCATTCTCTTCCCTGACGATAACCTATACCTTGGATTCTGAAGGCATTGATGTCATAGGTGTCGTTAAAAGCTGAAATTAATTAAATGTTTAATTAACTTAAAATTAATCACATTAATTAAAAAATACATTTTTTAAGTAAATTGAGTTAAAATTTCTAATACTTTCTTAGGCAAGGCTACTTTTTTCAGTAAAGTAGTATAAAAACTTGATCGTCCTATCAAATTTCAATTTTTTTTTTTTAATTAAAAATGAAAGTAAGGCGTGCTTAAGAAAATTACCTCAAAAAAGAAGTCGATAAAAATAGAACATAAATATTTTAAGTTCTAGGATCTAAAAAAGTTTTAAAAACTACCAAAAATCAGCTTTTAGGAGTTTGGCAAATTTAATGATAGATCTTAGTTGATGTTACCTATTTCTCTTTAAGATTTAATTTCATAATGTTCATAGTTATGTTTTTTAGTTTTACTTCGTAAATTACAATTTTTTGAAATAGAGATTTTTTTTCTCATTGGACAATTTCAAATAATAAACTTTTGATTCCAAAGAATTTCAAGAGATCTTGTTTCAAAATATTGTGTAACACTTATTACTAAAAAAATGGTTGTTATTAATTTATAAATACTTTATGTTTTTAATATTAGAAAATAAAAAGTTTGGTCGAGAGTTAAACTATTTGGTTGAAACTTGAACTACTTTGTTAAACAATAATTTTAAACGATTTAAAAATTGTTTGACAAGATTTCAAACGATTACAAAAGATTTCTCAAATATTTTCAAGAATTCTTAAGGATTTCAAAACATTTCAAGAATTTCAAAGATTCCAACAAGGGAATTTGGTACACCAGATTTCAAACATTTCGAAACATTTAAAAGAGTTCTAATGATTTCAAAAGGTTTCAACAAATTTGAGAAGATTTGAAAAGATTTTTATCGTTTCAAACGAACAGAAAATATTTCACGAACAAAGATTAAAGAAACGTTTCAAAAATATTTCAAAGATTTTATAAAGATATTTTTTAGTTTTACTATGTAAATTACAATTTTTTTAAATATATATTGTTTCACTTAATGGACAATTTCAAATAATAAACTTTTGATTCCAAAGAATTTAAAGAGATCTTGTTTCAAAAAATTTTGTAACACTTATTACTAAAAAAATGGTTTGTTATGAATTTATGAATACTTTATGTATTTTATTTTAGAAAATACAAAGTTTGTTCGGGAATTAAACTGTTTGGTTGAAACTTGATCTACTTTGTTAACAAATAATTCTTGTCGTTGTAGAATCATCATGCTAGTTTAAAATAATATATTTTGTTGAAAATGTAAGTGTTTCGTTGGAAATTAACATTTTTATTAGAATTTCGTGTTTTTTGTGTTGACAATTTTACTATTTTAGTTGAAAAGTAACTTTTTAGTAGATACTTAAATTTTTGTTAAAAATTTATATTTTTGTGTTAAAAAATTTCAAAGAAATCTTTCTTGGTTGTGGATTCAACTATTTTGTTAAAAATTTGTCTTTCTTTGGTTGAATTTTACTGTTTGGAATTTAAAATTAAAATCTTTTTGGTTGAAATATTTTCTATTACATGATTCGTTGAAAATTGGTCTTTTTTTATTGTTGAAAATTCATCTGTCTTGGTTAAAAATGAAAATGTTTGTGGAAAATTAAAATTTCTTTTTTAAGAAACTCGTCTTGTTTGAAAATACAACGTTTTAGTTGAAAATCAAGTATTTTGTTAAAAATTTGTCTCTTTCTATTAAAAGTTAAACTATTTGGTTGACAATTCGTCTTTCTTCGTTAGAAATTATAATTTTTGTTTAAAAGTCAAGGTTTCAGGTTCAAAATTCAACTGTCTGACTGGTGTAAAATGTTATTGATAATAAAAGTTGATAGACTTGATTAATTTCTTAGTTCAGTGCCCTTTATGTACTAGTGTAAGGCACCCCGCTGAAAATGACGGATAGAACCCAGATAAGAACCGGGTGGAAGTTGGTTCTTATTTGGCGCTATTGGAATTAGACCCGGGTTTTGTCCCCGGTTTATACCCGGTCTTTGACGGATTCTATCTGGATTGATATTTTTATCTCCGGCTTTTATATGGCTCTCATCAGGGACCTTAAAGATCTGTATCCGGTTTGCAGTGGGGATTGGACCTGGTTTATACCGAGCACTTGACTGGGTTTTATCTGGGATCAGATAACATCTACTGGATTTCTACATGGGTATTATACCACTATGACGTATTCTCTATTAAAAAGAAGGTTACGAAAAACGTAAAATAGTTCTATTAAATCTAAAATTCTAGCTTAAATACAGTCTATATCGAAGAAATCTTGAAACTATAGAGAACAGTTCTATAAAATGATAACCGATTTTTCACCAGAAACAAATTCATCTTTTGTATTATTATATTATTACCATTATATTCTAGTATTTGTTCAAATGTACGCTATTCAAAAATTTCTATTCTTCGCGGGTTCGAACCCGCTATAAGTCTCGCATTCCTAACGCCTAAAGCCTCTCGGCTAACCTAACTTGAAGTATCAAAAACAAAACTTGAAATATAACCTACAGCTGTTCAAGGCCGTTTGCAAATTTTTGTGACCCATTCTATAAAAAATATTGCTACGCTTATAATGGTATATGTACTAAGATTTTATATTGTAGAAATGTTACAAATTATTATTGTATATTTTATGTGCGTAAACAAGATTTAAACTAAATCCAAAAATATTTCAAGATATTTAAAAAAAAATTTTTAAATTCAATATGTATTTTCAGAAATTTAATAACTTTTAAGGGATTTCCACAAATTTCAAAAGATTTCAAAAGATTAAACAGACTTTAAAGAATTCAAGAACATTATTTATATTTGAAAATTACTTTAAAATCATAAAACTTATATAAATTCTACCCACATTAAAAATATCTTGAACTCTTTTAAATATTTCGAAATCTTTTGGAATTCGCCAGGAGTCATTTTCCTGTTAAATCCCTTAAAATTCCTGAAAATCTCTTTAAATTGTTAACTGTTAACTTTTAACTGATGTTAAGTGATAACTGTTGAATTTTTTAAAAATAACTTTAAATACTTTGTAATATTTTAAATTCCTTCACCGACTTTTTAAACAATATGAAATCAATTGAAATTCCACAAAATCCCTTAAAATCAATAAAAATCTCTTGATCTCATAAAAAATAATTGAAAGTATTTAAAATATCTTGAAAATTCTTGTACTTTTTGCAATTCTTCTAAAATCTTTTTAAATTCTTTGAAATCACTTGCAATCTTTTTTAATTTATTAATAAGCTTTAATATTTTTTAATTTAAAAGAATTTTTAAATCCCGTTAAATGATTTAAAAATTCATTAAAATCCTTTTAAACACTTGAAAATATTTTGTACACCAAACTCTCGCTTTCAGTCAAGTTTCGCGGGTTGCCTTCAAATGGCCTTGGACTGATTTCGGGACGACATAAACGTAAACAGGGTTGGTTGACT
>NC_046665.1:85236670-85237686 GCF_010883055.1 Belonocnema kinseyi | reverse complement strand
CTTGTAGAGTGCAAAAGGTAAGCGAGGAATATGTCATAATATTTGTGAATATTTAGAGATATTTCGAAATATTTTGGAATATTAAAAATATTTGAGATTATAAAGAATATCAAGAATACGAGGAATATCTAGGAATATTGAAAGAATACGTGTATGTGAATATGTAATAAATGTATCAGGAATATTAAAGTGATCGACGATTATATCAGGAACGCAAAAATATGTACTTATTTGTTATCGGTTCCTATTGTGTGTGACTATCTAGATCGTTGAATTCAGAGATTGTAGAAAAGAGCTGAAAATGTTAAAATTGGCCATGTGCCTTAAAGAGACCGGAGAGGAACCGGGTAAAAAGGAATATCCTTATTTTAATTTCTGGTTCCATTTGCCAGATACGAACCAGGTAGCCGGTACACTTTCACTTAATAATTCACAAGTGGCCAGGTACCTTAGAGAGGCCGGATAGGAACCTGATAGAAAAGCATATCCTTATTTTTATTTCTAGTTCCATTTGCCACATAAGAACCAGGTAGAACCAGGTAGCCGCTACACTTTCACTTAATAATTTACAAGTGGCCATGTGCCTTAAAGAGACCGGATAGGAACCTAATAAAAAAGTATATTATTATTTTAATTTCTGGTTCCATTTGCCAGATAAGAACCGGGCAGAACCAGGTAGCCGGTACACTTTCACTTAAAAATATACAAGTGGCCATGTGCCTTAAAGAGACCGGATAGGAACCGAGTAAAAAAGTATATTATTATTTTAATTTCTGGTTCCATTTGCCAGATAGAAACCGGGTAGCACCAGGTAGCCGGTTCACAAGCGTCAATTGCCATATAGAGACCGGATAGGCTCCGGGTAGAATTATAATTTTATATTATTATTATTATTATTATTATTATTATTATTTTTATTACACCATTAAGCCATTTCCCTTTCGGGGTAGGCGTGACTCACTCGGTAGGGGAAAGGAGTAGTGTGTAGAAGGGATAGAGATTTTTCAGATTGATCC
>NC_046665.1:85205706-85236570 GCF_010883055.1 Belonocnema kinseyi | reverse complement strand
CATTCTTTCCGCGGTCTACCTCTGGGCACGCTGCCATTTACTTTACCTTGATACACTTGTTTCGTTAGTCGTTCATTTGGCATTCTCTCAACATGTCCGAATTATATGATTATTATTTTCATTTTGTTTCCATTGACCAGATAAAACCCGGGTGGGCGCGGGTAGAATATTTAAACAATTTATTTTTTATTACCATTTCCCGGATATGGACCGGATAGACCGAGATAGATTTCACAAAATTAAGTTAAAGACCAAATAAAAACCGTATAGAACAGGGTGAGGACCGAAAGGGTATGTAACCGGTTCCTTTCCGGTTTCAATTGGATTTCAACCTGTCATTTTAACCAGGACAAATAACAAATTTTTTTTAAATTATTTCATTAGATATATACATTAGCAATGAAATCTTTCTATTGGCATTAAAATTGCATTTATAAAATGGCTTATGTCTTCGCATCGTAGATATGACAAAAAATATCAAAAAACAAAGCAATTCTTCAAATTTTTCTAGCAATTTTTGTTTTGAGATTTAAATTATCAATAAAAATAGTTCAAAGTAATCCGATTTATTACTGCATAGCGATAATTCCGTCAAAATATTTTTACAATATGTAGCAACAATAATATATAAGCAATGTTGCCATTTAAATCATTTGTATTGACTTTGAATTACAAGAAAATATTTAAAAGTGATATATTGTTCTTTATTTAACAATAAAATTAATTTTCGGTATATAAATCAGAAAAAATAGTTCAAAGCAAGTGGGTTTGTACCTTCATAACAAAAAATTAATTAAAATGAATAATTAATTATTATTAACTAATTGATATTCATTTATTATTATTAATTAATAAATCGAAATGATGTTAGCCGCAACATACGGTAACAATAATTTTCTCTATTTTGTCAAAAAACGGATTTATCAAATTTTACTCGCTTACTCCTCATTTATCTGATTTCAAACAGGGAATTTTAGAAAATAATTATCGTTTTTATTTCAGGACAGGAAGTTTCGGTAAATAAATATAATTTCTCTCAAAACATAACATTTTTTTAATGGACTAGGATTTTTTAAAAAGAATTATTATTAATTATTAATTTTTCGGAATTAGAAGAAAGGAATTTAAAAAACTTAGAATTCGTCACCATTTAAAACTTCCCTCTTCTAAATTTTAGATAAAGAAAGTACTTAAAGCATTTTTTAGAGCCGAAGTAGTATTTCAATGAAGAATTATTTCTGAATTATAATAGAAATTTTTTTACTTTGTTCGTTGCGATTTTATATTTTTTTAGTTAAAAATTAATTTTCTTCGTTTTGATGAAAATTCAACTATTTGGTTGAAACTTGATATTTTGCACGTAAAAATTAAACTGAAAAAAAGTTCATCAGTTTGATTCAAAATTAATTTCTTTAACTGAAAATTTAACTGTTTTATTTTTAGTTGAAAATTGGTCTTTTATAGTTCAAAATTCAACAATTTAGATGAAAATGTGTCATTTTTAATTACAATTTCAACTATTTCATTGAAAATTCACATATTTTGTTGGTAGAAAATTATTGTTATTGAAAATCATTTTTTTAAACTAAAATCGCAACCTATTATTCCAGCTGAGTATTCCATTATTTTATTCAAAAATTCATGTCTTTGGGTACACATTCATTTTTTGACTAATTATTATTATTATTATTATTATTATTATTCCAGTTGAATATTTACAATTTCATTTGAAAATTCATCGCGTTGCTTGAAACTGTAATTTTTTCCAAATTAGTTTTTTGTTGTTGAAAGTAATTTTTTTAACTGAAAATTTAACTTATTCCAATTACAAATTTTATAGTTGTAGTTGAAAATTAGCGGTTCGGTTAAACATTAGTATTTTTAACTTTAAATTTAATTATGTACAGTTATTTTTTGTTTTCAAATTAAACTATTTCAGTTGAAGATTCATTGCTTTAGTTGAAAACTCTTATGTTTGTTTAAAATTAATTTTTTGAACTTGAAATGTTACTATTTTATTTTCGGTTGCTAATTATTAGGTTTTAAATTAAAAATTTAACTATTTGGTTCAAAATTTGACCTTCTTAATTAAAAATTCAACTATTTCGTTAAAAATCCATGTGTTTTGTTGAAAAATTGCATTTTTTTGTAGAAAATTAATCTTTTTATTTGAAAATTTAACTTCCATTTTCTTGTAAAAAATTGATATTTTTTAGTGGAAATTTAAGTTAAAACAAAATTTATTTTGCAATGTTTTGCTCTGTTGTGTTAAAGAATGTTTAGAGTAAACGTCGTGAATTAAAATAAATGTTTGTGTTTTGAGGAGAGTATGAATATGTTACTTTTGGTTGACCGTGAAAATAGAAAACCTAGGGAAAAACCGGTCCATGATAGTGCAAAAATTAAATCACGCCCAGGGTTAAGTGTTAAGATTCTGATCATCGAATATTAATTGCCAGGAAAAATTAGTCAGGGAAAATCAGGAAATTTTGAAAATTAAGTTTTGCGACCATAACATGTTCCATAGAGCTCTTTGAAGCCTGCAAATATCAAAAATTAAAAATTATTAATTTAAAATTAAAGAAATTTAAATGAGATTAAAATCAAACTAAAAATCTTAATTTGCAGAATTCCTGAAAATAAAACCAGGAATCAATCGACAAAATTTCGACAACCACCATAAAATGTTCTTATTGAAATTTAAAAAATATAACTATTTTTTCCTAAAAAAGAAAAGAAAAAATTTCTTTTTTAGGACAGAAAGAAAAATGAGAAGACAACCAACCACATTCCCTTCCTTCTCTTTTTTATTTCTTTCGTCTTTTTTATTTTTATTCTTACCAAATCACAACAAAAAAAACAGTTGTAAAAAATAATCACCAAAGTTTCGGAACTCATACAGCACTCTTATCAAGGCAACAAAATTAAATAAATAATAATAATTTTCTATCCTACTTTCTCTATTTCTGATGTGCTTATAAACGCAAATGTGTTCTTTTTTTATAAATGTTTTTTTATTGTGATTTGATAATAATCAAAATAAAAGAGACGAAAGGAATAAAAAAGAGAAGGAAGGGGATTTGGTTGGTTCAAATCGAAAAATTTTATGGTGGTTGTCCAAATTCGATCGTTGTATTCTTGGTTTTATTTTCAGGGATTCTGCACATTAATAATTAATTTGTACCTTCATAGACACCAAGCGATGCGCCGATTCCTTGAACAGTTTCGTATTCATATTCTTGTCCTATTCTATAGAGAGGCATCTGTATAACAATGTCAGTCGTGCAGGCTGAAGTTCCAGATGGAAATATTAATTTTACGAGATCAATGATACCTGCCAATAGAGCTGTATATGCCGATTTTTGATGTTCAGTTGGTATTCCATAATGCAGAGTTCTTGCTATTCGTGTTGTACCATCTTTTATAAAAAATAAATGTATCATTTTAATTAGTTTCATTTTATAAAAAGTCTTTTGTGTTTTCGTATAACCGCACATCACAGAGTGTCACCTATTTCACCTACTTTGAAAATGTGTCCCCATTTCACCTTTTTTCAGTTGTGCAACTAAAATTTTATTAAAAATTTCAATTTTCTCAGAGTTAACTAGCGTGAGCTAAAATCAGCTGCAATTTTTTGAGACCCGGAAAAAGCCAAAAAAATGACAGTGAAATTATTTTCTTGTCCGGAATTTTTATAGTTTTCATAGTTTTAGTATAAAAGCTTATTTAATCAGGACGCTAAGTGTGAAGTCTTTAGAGCCTTAAACACTTCCAATTTTTAATTGTTGAATTTTAAATACTGATTATTATAAAATTATTCAACTCTAAGTTAAACTCTCAGAAGTACACTATTCTTAGTTCCCATTGAACCAAAAAATATATACCTAAAAATGGTATCATTTTAATTGAGAACATTATAAATTGAATAATTTATCATTCAAGCTTTATGCGTTGAAAATGTTAAATTAATAACATTTGAAATTAAATAATTTCTAAATTCGTGAATACGTATGTAAAGTATTAATTTTTTCAAATTGTAAGCCTTAACAGTTTGACATTTTTACGTCGAAAATATTAAAAATTTATTCAATTCAAATTAAATTATTGTGTTCACATCATGTTTTCGACTATTTGGTTGAAACTTCAATTAATTTGATGAAAATTCTACTATTTTGTTGAAAGTTATCTTTTTTGTTAAAAGTTAAACTGTCTTCCAGAAAATTTATCTTTTTGGTACAAAAATTCAAGTATTTAATTAAAAATGGATCTATTTTTTGTTAAAAATGCGTCTCTTCCAACTATTTGTTTTTAAATGCAACAGTCTCGTTAAAAATTAATTTCTTTTTTTTAATTCAACTATTTGGTTAAACAAATTATCTTTCTCAATTTCAAATGATTGATTGGTCAAAACTTTAATTTTTCAGACTGATAATTTAACTGTATTAGAAAAAATTTGTCCTTTTTGTTTGGAGCTTCAACATTTTGGTTGAAAATGCAAATGTTTTTGGTTGTTTTTTAATCCTTTTTTCAATTCGTTCATTTGGTTGAAAATTTAATTATTTTGTTCAAAATTCCTCTTTTTTGGACAAAAATTTAACTGTTTTTTTTAAAATTAATTTTGTATTGATAGTCCAAATATTTGATTGTAAATTCAACCTTTGAGTTAAAAATTATTTTTTTTTAACAGAAAATTGAACTATTTGATTTTTGATTTTAAAGTAATCTTTTTTGGCTGAAAATTCAACTATTTAGTTGAAAGTCAATGTATTCTGCAAAAAAATTATTTTTTTTTCAAGAAACTTAATCTTTTTAGTTGGAAATTAATTTATTTTGGTTTAAAGTTCAACTACTTGGTTGAAACTAGAACTACACTATGTTAAAAATTCATTTTTTGGTTGTAAAGGTGTAATTTTAGTTAAAAATTCATCTTCTTGGGTGAAATTTTTGTTATAAAAACTTATATCCATTGTATGTATCCATTTTTGGGTCTAAATTAATCTTTTTTAGTTGAATATTTAACTATTTGTTTGAAGTTATAATTTATAAATAAAAATTCAATGATTTTGGTTGAAAATTCATATTTTTTGTTTGAAAATGTATCTTTTACGGTAGAAAATTCACCTTCTTTGTTTAAATCTCACTTTTTGTTTGAAAATTCAGTTTTTTGGGTTGACAATTTTGGTTTTATGGTTGACAATTAATTTTTTTAATTGAAAATTTAACTGTTCAATTTTTTTATCTTTTTAAGTTTTAGGTTCCCGTAGTATATTCAAAATTCGTCGTGTTTGGCAGATAAATAATCTTATTATTTGAAAATTAACTTTTTTTATTTCCTTAAAAACTCGTCTCTTTGGTTTAAATTTTTTTTCAGTAAAAATTCAATTTTATTTGATTAAAAATATAATTTTTCCCTTTTTTGTTGAAAATTTATTTCTTTTATTTGAAAATATAACTATTGGTTGGAAATTTAACTTTTTCAATAAAAAACTTCACTACTTTGTTGAAAACTCATGCAGTTTGTTTGAAAATTCGTCTTTTTATACAAAATTAATCTTCTGGCTTTAAAATTCATGCTTTTGGTTGAAAATTTAACTATTTGAGAAAAATTCTTTTTTTTTTTTTTGTTAAAGCTTAACTTTTTCAAGTGAAAATTTTAATATTTTATTTCTGATTGTAAATTTATCTTCTTTAGTATGAAGTTTATGTACTTTGTGCAAAAATCGTCTTTTTTAATAAAAATGTAATCTGTTTGTTAAAAAGTGTATTATTTATGTTAGAAATTCAATTATTTGATTGAAGCTTAATCTATTTTGTTGAAAATTTGTTGAAAAATTGAAATGCTGCAAACAAAAATCTGCACAAATTTGGTGAATCGTTTATGGCCTCCAGAAATATAAAAAATTGTCATCCACGAGAATATCAAAGTTGCGAAAACAAGAATTTTTTCAACACACATTTTATTAACGCGCAAAGCCAAAATGTTTATCGATCGATTCCAAAGTAAGTATACTTTTTCAGGGTTCTAATATGCCACTTTTCTACATATTTCCAGTTCCATTTAAAAGAAAAAAGTTTACCTACCCTTCTCTATATTATTAAATCTGAGTAGTGTAGCTATGCCGATTATACGTCACTTACCGACCGAGCAAAGTTCCCTGTCTAATGCGAAGTTACCATCGGTAGGTAAGTTATGTAGAATCGGCATAGCTATAGTACTATCCTTTATATCTAATTATTACCATCATATTGACCACCAGTGGTGACCATGAATGTTTTATCCTTCCCAATTTCAATCGCAGACTTATTTTTCGGAATATGAAAAAAGTTAGCTGAATTAGGTCCATAACCAGCGACACATTCACTACTTTCGCCTCTACTAAACTGCTGTTTATATCTGATTTCTCGAAGTCGTTCAATAGCATCTGATTCGCGAATAAGACTGTTGCTTTCCATCTGAAATTTCAAGGAAATTTTAAATCTGAATGAAATTGATCCAAAAATGATCGAATGAGCTATGAAATTCTATTTATTTACATCATTTTCCATTTTCATCATCCACTGGGTCATTGCGACTGCTTCTCGCAAATGAGCCTGTTTCATTCCAGCGATTTCGGCAAAATTTTTTCTATCTTTCCGTAAAAGAATTGGTGACACTTTGCTTCTAACTTTCTCTCGAGGTATCTGTAAAAACCATTTTTGAACAAGAGCTTCTCTTCTTTTTTAATCTGTGAGGGTTGCTACAGGTGAGGGAAATCCAAAAAGTGAGGGACAATCAGGGAATCTAAAACCGATCACGGAATGTCATAGAAAACCTGCCAGAGTTAGGGTATTTTCGATAAACTGAAGCTAATTTCATTATTTTGTTGAAACTTCAATAATTTTGTATAAAGTCATTCTTTTTGGTGAAAAATGCAACATTTTTTTGGGTTGTAAATAAATTTTTTTGATATATATATATATTATTGAAAATTCCTCTTTTTTGTTGAATTCGACGGTTTTTGGTTTAAAATTTAAATCTTTTTTAGTTGAAATATCAACTTTTACATCTTTCTTTATGAGTTCATTTTTTTTAAATTCAGGTACTTAGTTGAAAGTGAAATTACTTTTTTTTTAAATTTATTTGGTTGATGACTCATTATTTAATTAGAAAATCTTTTTTTGTTCAAAATTGAACTATTTTCTTGAAAATATTTTTTGTGTGCTAAAAACTGAACTATTCCATGTTAGATATTCATGGTAAAAATTTAACTGTTTTGTTGAAAATTAATTTTATTTTATTTGAAACTAATTCTTTTACTAAAAATTATATTTTTTATTGAAAATTAGTTTTTTACTAAAAATTATTTTTTCACTGAAAATTACCCTATTTAATTTTAATTGGAAATATCTGTTTGGAGTGAAGATTGAACTATTTTGTTGAAAATGAGTTTTTTGTTGTTAAAATACGTGTTTTTCTGACTGGAAATTTAACTATTCTATTTTTGGTTAAAAATTTATCTTTTTTATTTGAAATTTCATATATTTTGGTAAAAACAGAATCATTGTTGGTTTAAAATCACAAGCTTTTGGTTCAAATTAATCTGTTTTTGTTGAGAATTTAACTATTTTTTTGAAAAGTCTTCTTTTTGGTTGAATTTAACTGTTATTAGTTAAGTTAACTGTTATTATATCTTCTTCGTTAAAAATTTATTTTTTTGGTTCGTTGGAAATTTATTTTATTTGATTAAAAATCTGTTTTAGTGGAAAAGTGGACTTTTTTGGTAGAAATGTAATCTTATTAATTTACAATTTAACTTTTTGGTTGACATTTCATTGGTTTCTTTTAAAATCGATATATTTGGTAGAAAATGTGTTTTTTTTTCTTTGTTAAAAATTTATTTTCCGAACTAAAAATTTAATGTTCTATTTTTTGTTTAATGTTGATCTTTAATAATTGAAATTTCATACAGTTTGTTGAAAGTTGGTATTTTTGAGTAGAAAATCATTTTTTTACTACAGCTGATCAGTTGTAAGTAGAACTACTTTGTAAAGAAAATAATTTTTTTTTTAATAAATCATTTCAGTTTGTGCCTGTTTGAGTTGAAAATCCTAAATTTTGTTTCCAAAATTCAACTGCATATTTGAAAATCTTATTTTCTGTTAACAATTAATTTCTAAACTGACAATTGAACTATTATATTTCTTGTCGCAAATTTATTTTCCTTGATAAAAATGTAATCTGCTTGAATGAAATTTCATCTCTTTGGTTAAAAATTCAATAATTTCATCGAAGGTTTATTTCAATTGGTTGAGGATCCGTTTTTTTGTTAATAATTTATCTTTCCAACTGAATATTCAAATGTTCTACTTTGATTAATAATGTTAATTTTTTGTTGTTGAAAATTAATGTATTTTGCTGAAAATTGGTCTTTTTAGTTAGAACATTCATATTTTTTGTTAGAAATTGAAATATTTGGTTAAAATTGACTTATTTTTCATTGAATGTTTATACATTTTGCTGAAAATTTAATTATTTTCTTAGAAAGTTCATATCTTCGGGATAAACACTCAAACTTTTTGCAGGAAATTCGTCTTTTTGGCATTGAAATTCAACATTTTGGATATTTTTTTCTTTATGAGCTAAAAAATCTTTCTTCCATGAAAATTCAACTCTTTAGTTAAAAATGCCTCTTTTTAATTGATAAATTTGTCTGTTTTGGTTGCAAACTAAATAATTTGTGAATAATTCGTTTTTCTGTTTAATTGAAGTATTTATGATTGGAGCTTAAAATATTTGTTTTCAAATTTAACTATTTTA
This sequence comes from Belonocnema kinseyi, assembly GCF_010883055.1. Classification (NCBI taxonomy): domain Eukaryota; kingdom Metazoa; phylum Arthropoda; class Insecta; order Hymenoptera; family Cynipidae; genus Belonocnema; species Belonocnema kinseyi. The sequence goes on along the minus strand of NC_046665.1, from coordinate 85,227,773 downwards.
TTGAAAATTCCGTCGTTTTTTACTGAAAAATAATTGTTTTAACTGAAAATGTAATTCTTCCATTTTTTCTTCAAAATTTATATTTTTAGATGAAATATCAACTATTAAATTTATCGCTTGGAATTTATCTTTTTGTTTTTGAAAATTCAACTACTTAGTTGAAAGTCAAACTACTTTTTTTAACGTTAATTTGTTTTGTTTTTTTTCAAGATTTGGCATTTTAGTGAAGAACCTTCTTTTTGCTGTTAAAAGTTTACCTATTGATTTCAAATCGTAGATTTCAAATTCTTTATGTCTTACGGTCCAATCGTAAATCGAAAAAATAAATATGAGTCAAAAAAACAAGTTAATTAAGTTAATTAATTTCTTTAAACTATTGACTCAAATGTTCCTTTTTTTATTTGACTGAAAATTGATCTGTTTGACTATTTAAACTACCATCAACTCAGGTTTAAGAACCTTTGAAAAAGGTACGCATGTGTACTGAAACGTCAAGAAGTTTTGAAAGGAGTTTTTTCTATTAAATAAATATCTGAGTTTCGAAGAACTTGTTTTTTTTGACTCATATTTATTTTTTCGATTTACGATTGGACCGTAAGACATAAAGAATTTTAAATCAATAAATATCAACGGTCGAAGAAAGGATTAATTTGTTTCATCAAATCATTTTACAAAAGTTTACCTAGTTGGTTGATCATTATTTGTTTTTTTTTTTGTGAAAAATTAATTTTTGAAACTGAAAATAGAACAATTTAATGTTCGGTTTTTTGTTAAAATTTTCTTGTAATATTTGAAAATTAAACTACATTGTTGAAAGTTTTTGGTTAAAAATTTCACTTTTTAGTCGCAAATGTATGTATCTTGTTGAAAATGTGTCTTGTTTGGTAAAAAAATCATCTTTTTGGTTAAAGATCAAAATATTTCGTTAAAAATGAATTTGTTTTTCTGCTATAAAATTCATCATTTTGTATGAGATTTTTTTCTTTATTGCTTAAAAAATCTTTCTTGTTCAGTCAACTGTTTTTGATTGCATATTAAAATATTTTATTTATTGAAAAATTTAACTTTCTCTTAAAACCTTTCTTTTTTTCTCAGTTGAAAATTAATTGCTTTAACTGAAAATTTAAGTCATCCATTTTTGGTACAAAATTGATTTTTTAAATTTGAAAACTCAAGTATTTAGTTGAAAATTAATTTTTTTTTGTGTGTCTTGCGTAATTTGGGGATGACCTCATATAATAATTGGTTTAAAAAAATTGAGAAAGAAACCTTTCTTTGTATTAATATTATTGATCTTCTACGTGTAAAGTGCTTTTTATGCCTGAAATTTTTTTCGAACGGTAAGGGTAAATGAAAAATTGGTCAAGTAAGTTAGGTAAATTCAGGGAATTTCGAAATTGAGGTTTTGTAGCTACCCTGTCTCTTAAAATCTACATATTTATTCGATTACCGTATCGAATATCTTGTAACTAACTCCCAAGGCATTATTGTATGACTTTGGAAGTAAAATAGCATGTGCTTGTTCCGAATAAGCTTTCAGGTCCATCCAGAATTGGTCATAATCAAACACTCTGTATGGGAAAAAAAGAAATGATTCATATTTTTTTTAAGATTCATAAATATTAATCAGGATGGCCACTGACCTTGAATACCGGGAATAAGTCTGGAATTTTAAGCGACGTCATGTTAGAAAACACACTATTCTGCGAAAATTTTTTAGCGTTTTTTGATTTTATTACATTGATTTTTACTTGGTAATTTGTTATATACGTCAACAAAAACACTTGAAAAAACTTGAAAAACACTGCCATGCATGTTGCGGAAACGGTCTAACGGCCCGCGACTATTTCAATTGCGCGAATCCGGGCCGTCTGAACCATTTCCAATTAGAATGCATAATATTGCGCAAGCTCCGCATGCGAGTAGTTGAGCACTGCGCTTGTACGCTACGTTGCTGGTGTTTTTCAGACAAGATTCACAACCGTCTTTCATCCCTTGAGCTGAGAAACTGCGTAAGCCAGCAGTTTTAGGAATTACCACAGAAAGAGTGGGGTGTACTTACCAGGATTATTATTGATTGTATTTATTGATTTTAAATCGACCCGCGCTTTTCGGCAAATGCTCAATTGAAAAAGTTGCTCTGAGCGCCCTCATTTATAAAAGGACGAGGCAGTTAATGAACGTCGCTTGACAAAAATAACTGAAGACTCGCGGTAGAGGTGGGGGCCATCCAGCCTTAAAACAATTGGTCGTGTACGTTTCAGGGCCGTCAGAATAGGTGGGAGTTTACTATATTTGGTTGAAAATGTACTTTTTTGCCTAAAATTGAACTAATCGCTCAGAAACTCACCTTTTTTGGTTGAAAGTTAATTCTTTTTATTTGTTATAGTTTTGGTTGAGATTTCATGTCTTTTGGTTAAAATTCCCAATCTTAGGTTGAAAATTCAATTATTTTGTTGAAAATTCAATTGTAGTTAAAAATATTAATTTTTTAGTTTTGTGGCTTTGGGTTCCGTAAATGATGAAGAAGGTTTACAAAACCAAAAAATTAACATTTTACTGAGGGTCGCAAAAATCCACGAACAATTTATAGTTAAAAAGTCATTTTTTGGTCAGAAATTCCATTGTTTCATTGAAGATTCGTTTTTTTACAGTAAATTGATCCATTTGCATTGAAAATTCATCTTTTATGGTTGAAAGTTAATTAATTTTTTTATAAAAAAGTCCGCTACTATATTTTTGGTTCAGAAGAATTCATACATTTCGGTTTAAAATTCTCTTATTTGGTTGAAAATTTAATTATTTTGTTGAAATTTGAATTGAAAAGTCTACTATTATATTTTTTGTAGAGATTTCATCTATTTTGTTAGACATTCGCCTTTTTGTAAAAAATTAATCTTATATTGTTAAAAGTTGATCATTTTAAATTGAGAAATCTACTATCATATTTTTGGTCTAGAATTTATACCTTTCGGTTAAAAATTCTACGATTTGGTTGAAAATGTAATTATTTTGTTAAAAATACAACAATTTTCTTAATAAGTCATATTTCTGATCATTCAACTGTTATATGGAAAAATCTTTCTTGATGGAGAATTTATCTTTTTTTATTAAAAGTTATACTTTTGGTAGAAAAATAATCTTTTTACATTCTCATCAGAGAAGATATTAGATTTTTGTCAAATTTGACCCCCCCCCCCCCAGTTTTTGTCAAATGTCCACGTTTTGAGACCCTCTAAAACCAAAAAACAGGTTTTTACGAATGCGTCTGTCTGTCTGTATGTCTGTCTGCCTGTGGCTGCATGTCTGTTTGTCTGTGAACACGATAACTTTTGAAAAAATTAATCTATTAGATTGCCCTTTTTATACACTCGTTTAGTGTCCTAAACTAAAGGTCAAGTTCGTTAGCCAGCCATTTTAGATGGAAATTCAAAAAGTGGGCACATTTTGAATATTTTTGAAACCACTTTTTTCAAAATTCAAAAATTACATTTACAGGTATTGATAGTATTTAAAAAGTTGAACAATTTATCCTCATGACTTTTTTCGAAAATTCAAAAATGACCAGAGTTATAGCATTTTCAATATCCAAAAAAACAAACTAAAATGAACGTTTTAAGCCAAACAACGCATGACACGAAAAAAAGTCAAGAGAAGAAAAACGTTGCTTTTTAAAAGCCCCACAGGATTATGATAACCGCTTTTTCAATTTGGTCGAAAAGTTTAATGTTCCAAATTTGATCGCACTAAAAATAATAAAAAATCAAAAAATTCCATTTTTTTTGTCAAACTATACAAGATGCGAGGAAAATGAAAAAGCTCAAATTACGCGCACTGGAACGAACTACAAATTTATAATGAATCACTTTTGGACACAAGCTACGAAAAAAAAGACACAACTTGTTCATCGAAAAAAGAGCTATAATTTTTGATAGGACAAGTCGTTTTTGCTTTAGTCTTAAAAAATAACATTCAAAATAAAAATATTAAATTTGTTTGAAAAAACGACACAAGGTATGAACTAAAATTAACAGACAAAATTTGTTCGCCTTAAAAGATCTATAAATTTATTATTAATCATTTTTCAATAGACGAAGGCTCCTATATAGGACCCTATATACTATAGGTTCCTGTATTAGACCATATGCAGATGCGCAGTAGTTTTCATTTAATCGTAAAAAACAAGATTAAAAATAAAAACAATTATAAAAAAAGGAAGTAAGAATTAGTATGATTCAATGTGTATGCATAATATGAATTGTAATGATATACATTTATTGAAATGATACATGTTTCAGCGCAGCTTAGAATACAATTTAAAACCCAATAAGAAACAAATATTTTAAAAAATCATGATAAATACAATTTGCTCTTTCTTTTGCAATTTTTCAATAAGCAATTCCAGACTGAGTTACATAAAAAATGTATTATAATTGATATAAAAGTGTTGTGTATAATGTAGAGAAGATGACATGTTGGACAAAATCGAGTACGAAGCACGCGATACGTGATGAGAATGTGTTCGTTAAAGCCAAAAGAGCTTTAACAAAAGAGAGTTCAAAATCACAAAATTACATTTTTCGGTCCGTTGACATTTAATTTTAAAAGGTCTGTGCACGAATGCGGGAGAAATGCAAAGACCAAGAGCGGAGTGCGATTGCCATCAGTCGCATGCCATAGGTGCGCTCAAACTCTTGAGCTAAGCTCTTTTAACGAAAGAGAATTCACAATCACAAAAATACAGTGGTGGATGTTTTGAGTCTTAATTTTAAAAGGTTTGCACAAGAATGTGCGAAAATATAAAGACCGAGCGCGTAGCGCGAGGTAAATACATAATCGAGCGCGAAGCCCGATATAAATACATCATCGAGCGCGAAGCGCGAGAACCAACAGTCGCGCTAGGCGCACTCAAAACTGCGAGCCGCACGCGCAGCGCGCGATGAGAGTGTGCCCACTTAGCGGGCAGATTTTTTGGTTTAAAATTCATCTTTCTTAGTAGAAAATTGTACTATATTCTAAATATTCGTCTTTTTGTTTTGAAAATTCAACAACTTAGTTAAAAATTTAACTATTGGGCTAAAAATAAACTTTTTTCTTGAAAAGTCAAATTCTCGTATTGAAAATTTAACTACTTTGTAAAAAATTTGTCTTTTAGGTTTGAAAATTCAACAATTTGGTAGAAAGAACCCCTTTTTGTTTCAAAGTTGAACTACTGTGTTAAAAATTCATTTTTTTGATTGCAGATTCATAATTTTAACCGAAAATTCAATTATTTGGTTGCAAATATTAAAAATTCAATTGCTTTGTAGCTAATTCTTATTTTTGACTTGAAAATTCCAAAATTTGGCACAAAATTTAACTATTTGCTTCAACTAATTTGAATATTAATTTTGTTTATCTTTTAGTCTAGCACTAACATTTTTTTAAATATTTCTTTGTGAAAAATTCATTTCAATTTGGTTATAATGCAAAAGATTTGTCTTTTTAGCTTCAAAATTACACTATTTGTTTAAAAATGTAACTAATTTTGGTTGAAATTTAATATATTTTTTTTTCTCGAAAATTGCTTCATTTGGTTTGAAAGTGCAACTATTTTGTAGAAAATTTGACTTTTAATTGAAAGATGGAATGCTTTGTTTAAAATTCATTTTTATGTTTGAAGATTTATCACTTGGGTCGAAAATTAATCTATTTGATTGAAAATTTAACTATTTGGTTAAAGTTAACTTTTTTGTTAAAAAACAAGGTTTTCGTGTTGACAATTCAACTGCATTTTTAGCTAAAAATCTCAACTCTTTTGCTGAAAATTTTTTTTTGGTTGAAAATTAATCTTTTTTTGTCGAAAATTCAACTTGTTTGTTGAAAATGCAATATATTTCGACATACAATCTCAGGAATATGATTACGTACATAAATTTTATTTAAAAAAATTAATTCTCCTGTTGTTTCCCTATTTTCTTGAAAAATCACCCTATTTCCCCTATTTTGAGAACATTTTTGGCAACGAAGTCCGAAATCACTTTTACAATAATTTACATTATATAATTTACCTTTTAGTTCTAAAATGATCAATTCTTTTGAAAATGAATATGATAAAGCAATTAGCCTTGAACAATTATTAACGTACACGCTTACAAATAAACCGGAAAAATGTAATTTTTCACCGGCTAAACGAGGAAAAAGCCTGAATTGTTTGTAGGTTTCGTGGCTACCCTCATTAATGCTGATTTATATTTTTAAATAGGGAAAAATAATGAATACTCACGCTATATTTGCCAGGTTCAAAATTCTGAGGACTTTAGAACTCTGCTTTTCTGGAGGAAGATAAACTTTTGCGAAATCTTTTCCAATCAGCATATGAGATCGAAAAACTGGGACGTAAGGAATATCGGTCCCTCTCATATTTGTAATCCACGCAATTTCATCAAGAGCAGACACTACATAGAGATCAGTTTTTAATTCTGCCATGTCCTCGCGAATCAACTTCAGTTTTTCTTCCTGAGTTTGTCCTATCAGAGAAATAAACAGTTTTATTTAATCAGCCTAGAGAAGAAAAAATTTACGATAAATCACAACATATCTAGAACTAGAATTTTTTGTTAAAACATGTAGGTTTTCAAACAAAAATATTTAAATGTAACAAAAAAATAAAATGGAATACAAATAGCTCATGTTTCCTTGTATTTTCTTGTAGAAAATAAAAAAAAATTAGCAATAAATTATAATTTTCTGCAATTTAAAATTTTGTATAGCTTTTTATTGATATTTCTTTTACTTGGTTGTAAAAATCTACAACGATTTGTTGAAAATTAATATTTTGTGTTTAAAAATTAAATTTTCTATTACAAGGTTTCAAGAAACCAAAACTTTTCATGAGAGTCCTGGGAAAATTTAAATAAATTTTTTTTCGTTTGAACAAATTAATTTTGAAAGAGATTTTTTTTTAAATTTCAAAAAAAATTGTAAACATAAAAAATTCTGGATGATTTCAAGGAAATTTTTTATTTTCAGTGATTTTTCAAAATTTTAGGAATAATTCGAGTCATTTTAAAAAATGTTTGAACATTCTTCTTTTCGTGAAAATGTCATCTTTTTGGTTAAAAGTGCATTTTTTTAATTTAAAATAATTCGGTGTTCGTAAGGATTCAACTATGATGTTGAAAACTATTTTTTCCTGGTTAAATTTAACTTTAATTTAGAATTTATTGTTGTTAAAAATTGAATTATTTTTTAAAAAATACCTCATTTTTTAAAAAATACCTTATTTTGTTAAAAATGCATCGTTTTTGTAGAAAGTTAATGTTTTTGGTTGAAAATTTATTTTTTTGGTAGAAACGTTTTTCAATTAGAGTGAGTTAATAATTAATTTAAGCTAACAAACATATTTATTTAAAGAGCTGATTATTATTTTTATTAATATTCCCTTTAATTAATATTAGAAGGTTGCAGTTCTTTCTAAAATTTACAACTGGTTCCAACCATTCATTGTTTATAAGTATCTTCTCTTAGAGAATTGCTAGAAAGTTGCGGTTTTTTCTGCAAATTTTAAAATTGCTTTGGCTTTTTAGTAATGAGCAAATAAGGAGTAAACACTAGAGAGAATTATTTTTTAAACAATCTCTTCCTTTTTTGTGTATATATTTATTATGAAATAAAACAAATATTTATATTTATTTTTAAGTTAATACTACTATTTATTATTTGATCCTAACTAAAAAATCAAAGAAAATGTAAACATTTCAGAAAAATCCGCAATTTTCTGGCATTATTCTAAGATAAAATTGCTAAAAACAATAATAAATAATTGTTTAAACAGTACATTTCGACATAATTATGAAAAAAGTAATACTAATGGTGTTTTTTGGACCCCATAAAACAGATTTATGCGAGGTAATATTTAAACAGCTGTTTTTATTAGTATTTTATGGCTAATTGTGAAGAAAAATTTTGGATTTCATCTCGATTCGCCGAATATTAACGATTCGTGAATAAAGTTTAAAAAAAGTAAAAATTCGAAAAAAATGGACCACCCTGTAATATAATAGTAATAATAATGAAAAACAATAAAGTATCTATGGTTGAGAAAATAAAATTTTTAACCACCTTTTTGGGAATGTCTTACCTCTTTCCACTTTAAGAAAAATACCTACCTGTAATTTTTAGTGGTAAATCGTAGAGTGGATCTTTTCGGAATCCGGGTTGATCTTTCCAGATCAAATCGATTAAATTTTCCTCCAGCGCTACAAGCGAGATATTCTTCCATCCTGCGTTTGAAAATATAAGAAAATGATAGACAATGGAAGGGAATTCGAATTAATGATTTTTAATCTCTTGAAATAATATTTACGCAGTTTTTGATCCCACTCGATCCATTGCGTATAGGCCACGTTTGGATCCGCACCAACCCTACTTCCGGATTCAAGTTCGTTCAATAGCCAAGCCTCTATTGGCAAATATTTTGAAGTCTTTAAAGTAAAGAATAATGTCAATATTGACATCATTTTCTTAAAAAAATCTACTTACGGGATTTTTTGTACATTGTCATCGAAAACTTGATTAGATTATCAATAATAATAAAAATAACATATTTTTTATTTTTTATCTAGATTACGAATTTTCTACACTATCAATTGAACAAATAAAAATCTTCAAATAAGTAATTTTATTTGATGATAAAATTTATTTCTGAACGTTCCTTAACATTATTTATGAAAGAAAAATGTAAACTGTATTTCGGTACCGGTAACCAAAAAATGATCGGTGCCACCTATTCGATTTTTGCCTATAGAATCTTGAAAATTTTAAGATAATTTTTTTTTTATTTCTCAGGATTTAAAAAAATTTTAATAAACTTAGAATTATTTCAAAAGATATTTTGAAGTTTAAGAAGTTTTGTGAAGATTCGAAAATAATTTAAATCTTGAAGATATTTTTATTTAATGTAAAGAAAATGAAATTTTTTGTAGATTACAAAAAAAATCAAAGTATTTTAAGAATTTTTATTTTTAAAAATGTTGAGTAAATTTTTGTAATTTTTCAGTATTTAGAATATTCATCTTTATGGTTGAGAATTCAAATATTTGGTTGAAAATTAAATTTTTAGTGGACAATTTATATTTTCGGGTTAAAATGGATATTATTGGGTTAAAAAATGTGACTGTTTTGTTCTTGTTCAAGATACATTATTTGAGTCCCGATATCATCTCTTTGAAAATTAAACTGTTTTGTTGAAAACTCATCTGTTTGGTCAGATTTCGTAAAAAAACCTAAATTATGTTATTACAAAATTTAACTATTTGGTTGAAAATTAAATTTTTTGTTAAAAATTATATCTTTGGGTGGAAAATTTAATTATTTTGTAGAAAATTCGTCACTTTTGAAAAATATTTAATCTTTTTATCACAATTGTTAAGAAATCATTCTATGTATTTACATTTCCCGATAAGAATTCTTCTCTTTTTGTTGAATTTTTTCGTAAATTTAAAATTAAAAATATTAATTTTTATCCAAAGAGCAATACTTACGTTTTCAGTCATGAAAATTAATTTTCAACTGAAAAAAAACGAATTTGCAGTAAAATAGTTCAATTTTGAACCAGACATAAACTTTCATCTAAAATGATGATGATAATTTCCCTATAGGACTCTAGTTTGAGCAAAGAAATGAAAATATAACTATTTTGTTGAAAATTCGTCTTTTTTGGCAGAAATTTAATTTTTTCATTGAAAATTCATCTTTTTTGTTGAAAACTCGCTTATTTTGACATAAACTTAAACTTCCTGGTTGAAAATTTATCTACCATTTGTGAAACCATTTGAACCATTTGAAAAAAATGTAATCTTTTTTTATTAAAAATGTAACTAATTGAAAATTATTCTTTTTCGGCTCAGGATTCAATTTTTGTGTTACAATTTGGTTTAAATTGAACTTTTTGTTAAAATTTTGTTTAGAATTTAATTTTCTTAAGAATTTAAAAAATTATATCTGTATGAATTTTCAGCAAAAAATGATCAATTGTAAAGTTTAAACATCAATTTTTAAGAAAAATGAAAAAAAATAATTGTGAAGAAAAGAGTTAAACATTCAATCAAAAAGTTGAATTTTCGAACAAAAGTTTAAATTTTTTATTCAAAAATATTAATTTTTTACCAAAAAAGACAAATTATCAACAAAATACATGAATTTTCAATGAAAGAAGATCGATTTTTAGGTGATTATAGTTTTTGCATGAATTTTAAATAACAGATTTTTCAAATACTGCATAAAATTCTCAACATTTTAGTAAGTACAAACAATTTTCTGAATATATCACTTCTGAAAAAAATGCAAAATAATGGTAATCAGTGGTTACATTGGCTAACGATGTATCTCACTGACAATTGGCGAAAAACTTTGTCACCATCCGCATGTCCACTTTTAGCATATTCGCAATATCGTAGTTAAAGAATTCTGGCTTCAGTGAAATTTTAAGCATCGGAACACCTTTTTGAGCCTTTTCTAATATATTTTTTTTAACACGTTTTGAATAATAAATGTGAAAATAGGTTATTTTAGTCCAACACCCCATAAACCGCGCTAATCAGATTGATGCTTGCTTCCAATGCTGCACCAATAAAAATGCCTTATCTCCCCGCGAAAAAGTTAAAAACTACACTTTTCAAACATTAAACAAAAATTCAAACTGATTTCACAAAACTTTCAAAGTTCTTTCAAATCTTTAGTGCTGTTTCAATTTCACGAGTAAAAAAATATATATAAATTGTACAATTAATACCGGGCCTGGGCATGATTCCATCAAGATCCAATCACTAGGAATTTCCTGTTTTGCCAGGAACCACAAGGATTTCAAAGTCCAGAGAGCAGTTTTGTTCATGGTAACTACGGCGTCCCCTTGTAACCCGGAGAAACCGGAAATCCATGCTCGCCTTCTGTCACGTTCAGCAACAATGTAATCAGTCTGCGTAGGTCGTAAAATACTTGTTATTATATTAAAGTTAGTTTAGAATTTATTATTCGGTGAAAGAATAACTGCGACGTATAAAGCAATTTTCTAGAGGAAACTAACAATAGAGGAAAGCATTCCAATTTAATTTTCATTCACTACCGAAAACCGGGGCTAAGTGGCGCTTCTGTTGGGGAAAGCGGCACACCCTTAATTTTGTATTTAAACCCCGATATTGTTTCTTCTAGGTTTTTAAATTTAAATTTTACATTTTTTTACAAGTCTCTACATTTTTTCCCTAAGAGATGCAAATATCGCGTTCAAAAATACAGAGTCAAGGGTGTCCCCATTCACCCCATATGCTCCTCTTGGACCCAATTTTCGGTATTTTAACTCGACATGATCAAACAAGAGTAATTGAAAAAAAAAATTTGATTAAACCTGATGTTCATCTCCGTCGCTGATGATATATGCGGATATATTATGCAATCGCATTTGCTCCCTCAGGAGGGAAACTTTTCTTGATATTGTTTCCGTACCCTGCGATGCTGAGACATCTGAGAACATTATTTTATCTTAATTAAAAATATTTAATTAAAGAGCTTAGGGGCCGCCTATAAAATATGTTACCAACTTTTGACTATTTTTGCCCCTGCCCCCACTCCTTCTTACGTTGGCTCTAAAAGCAGTGGAAATAAGGTGATTTTTTACGGAAATAGGGGAATAAATTTTTTTAATACAATTGTGTATGTGTACCATATTAAATTTTATGTTAAAATTTTGAGATTTTGAATTGAAATATACTGCATTTTGAGCAAAATAGTTGAATTTTTAACCAAAAGAAATTTGATACACAAAGAGACGAATTTTCAGAGACAAAAAATTTATTTTTAACTGAACAGTTTCAATACCAATTAAAAAATGAATTGAAAATTTAAGCAAAACAGATGAATTTTCGACAAAAAAAAATGAATTTAACAAAATACATAGTTGAATTATCTACATAATCAATTTTCTAACGAAATACTTGAATTTTCAATTGACAAAGATGAATTTGCAATGTATTCTCAATTAAATAGTTGAAGTTTCAATCCAACAAATATTAATTTTCAATGGAAAAGTTCATTTTTAACACAAAAATTCATTTACAACCAAGAAAGATAAAATTTCAACCAAAGATGACTTTTCAACGATAAAAGATGAATTTTCAAACACAAAGGATTTTAACAAAATATCAGTTGGATTTTTAAGAAAACAGCTGATTTTTTAATCTACTAAGAGGAATTTTTAATCAAGAAGATTAATTTTCTACCAAAATGCAAGTTTTATCAAAATACATTAATTTTCTACTACCAAAGAGAAGTTTTCAATAAAAAATGAAATTTCAAACAAACAAGATTAATTTTCTAACCAGCAAGACGAGTTTTATCAATAAACTTAATTTTCCATTAATTAAGATCAGTTACTAGCCACGTAATTGAATTTCAAACAGATAAGTATAAATTTCCAAACAAAAGAGACGAATTTTTAACAAAATAGTTAAATTCTCATTTTCAACAATAAAGATAAATCTCCTACGCAGCAAATGAATTTTTAAACGAAATACAACAAACTTCTTTTTTAACCAAATTGTTGAATTTTAAAGCCAAAAAAACGAATTATCTATAAAGCTTGTGGATCTTCCACTGAAAAATATGACTTTTTAACAAAAAAGGTAATTTTCTATCAAATAGTTTAAATATGAACCCAAATAGACAAATTATCTACAAAACATATGAATGTTCAACTCAAAAATACGATTTTTTGACAAAAAAGTTCATTTTTTACGAAATATTTAAATTTTATAATAGTTTAATTTTTGATCAAATAATTTAATTATGAAGCCACAATGACGAATAATCTACAAAACAGATGAACCTTCAAACCAAAAATATGATTTTTCATTAAAAAAGTTAATTATCTACGAAATAGTTAAATTTCATAACAAATAGTTTAATTTTTAACCAAATAGTCGAATATTTTACCAAACAGATAAATCATCACCAGAAAAGTTTATTTTGCCCCAAATAGTTTAACTTTATACCAAATTATTGAAGTTTCAGTCCAAAAAAAATAATTTTCTATCAAAAAGTTGAATTATCAGCAAAAAAGTTAATTTACAACAGAATAGTTGATTTTTAAGCAAAAATATTAATCTTCGACCAAAAAAAAGTGTATTTTTTACAAAGTAATTCAACGTAAGTAGTACTTTTTTATACCAAAACAGATGAATTCTGATTAAAAATATCAATTTTCAACTAAAAATAGAATAGATACATTTTCGGTTAAAAGAATTAATTCTAAAAAAAAAGAATTTTAAATCAAAAAGAGAAATTTAGCCCCAGAAAGAAAATTTCAAATAAAATGATGAATCTTCAACAACAACAAAACGATTTAAAAAAGACATTGAAAAATTTCACAATATAGATGAAGTTTCAACCAGAAAAATTATGTTTTAATTAAGACGATTAAGTTTCCTTGGATTTTCTTATTGTGCTCCATTGATTCAGTTTGTTATCAAAGCCAGTAATGTTAGTTCTTTCCCCCTGTTATTAGCAACGTAGTTTATGAACAGCCCCATTGAATATATAACACTTTTTTCAAATAAAAATTAAATTTTTCACCAGAGATTTCAAGAAAGGAGGTATTCATCAAATTTTTAGATTAAGATAGGGTTTACATTTTTAAGCTGCTAAATATTTTAGGAAACAGTTGATTTTTAAACCCAGAAAGAAGAAATTTCAACAAGAAAGTTAATTTTCAGTCGAGGAAGATCAATTTTAAATCAAGGAAGATAAACTTTTAACCAAATAGTTGACTTTCCAACGATAAAAGATAAGTTTTCAACAAAAAAAGAAATTTGTTATCAAAAAAGGAATCGTTAAATTTTCTGTTTAAAAAATGAATTAAAAAAAATTCAACCAGTTGAATTGAAACAAATAAGACGCATTTTTAACAAGATAGTTGAATCCGTAACCAAAAAGATTAATTTAATGAAAAAAAAGAAATAGGATTAATCTGCTACCCAAAAAGACGAATATTGAAAAAAACAAATTAATTTTGTAATAATTAGTTGCATTTTTAACTTATAAAGGAAAATTTCTCAACAACAAATACAATTGTTTAATTTTCATGTTAAAACCACGAATTATCTACTAAACAGGTGAATTTTCAACCGGAATATTCGATTTTTTAACAAAAAGCTAGTTTTCAACCAAGTAGTTTAATTTTCTACCAAATTGTCAAATTTTCCACCTAAAAATAACAAATTTTATATAAAGCAGTGACACTTTCAGCAAAGAAATTAATTTAAAACCAAATAGTTGAACTTTCGACTAAGATCATTAATCTTCGATCAAAAAATATGAATTTTTTATATAGTATTTCAACTTTGAACTAAATAGTTGATTTTTTAACCAAAAAATATTAATTTTTAATAAAAAATATAATAACTGATATTTAAAACAAAATAAAAAAATTTAAATAAAATAGTTACATTTTTATGATGGTAATGAAATTTTTAATTAAAAAGTTTTTTACCAAAAATGGAGTAGTGAAATTTTCAGATAAAAAAATTAATTTTTATCTGAAGAAAACAACCAATTCAATAAAAACAAGGGATTTTTTTAAAAGTAGTTCAACTTTTTACCAACTAGTTGAATTAAAAAATAAATTAATTAAAAAATAAATGGATTCTCCATAAAGAATGTAATAGTTGATATTTCAACTAAGAAAAATAAAAAATTTAATTAAAATAGTTGAATTCAACTAAAACTAAAATAGTTGAATTTTCAACAAAATAGTTTCATTTTCCACCACTAAAAATTACTTTTCCACCAGATAGTTTAATTTTAAACAAAATACAGTGAAACTCTTCTATAGAACCAAATTTTGGGGCTGACCTAGGGTGCGAACTAACTCATTATAACCCGCTCCGCTTTTGTTTGTTCATGCTTGAGTGCTCGCCTGAGTGACTGTGACCTGTTACAACTACATGTGGCACGGCCTGAATTCTCGAAAGGGCTATAGAAGGGAGGGCTATTGAATAGTTTCACTGTAATTTGATTTTTAACTGAAAAGTAAACTTTTTGGCAAAAAGAGATGAATTCTGAGTCAAAAATATAATAATAGACTTCTTAACTAAAAAAAAACTTTTAATCTTTCAAGTAAAAATAGTTGGATTTTCTTATTGGGTTCTATAAAATCAGTCTGCATTTATGAGTGATTTCGTAAGATAAGACTGTTCTTAATATTCTCAAACTTCGTAAAAATGTATCATCTCCCTCCACCACAAGTAAAAACCGTGATGTTTCGTGACCCTCCCCCTCAAATTGGTAACGCAGTTTATTGACGGCCCCTGTAACTATATAACTCTTGAGTGATGTTATTTTGTTGATCAGGATATTAATTAATTTTTTATGTTAAATATTAAATAGTGTCGATTACTGGTCTTATATCTAGAACAAAAACATTTTTCTTAGCCCGGATTTGAACCGGGAACACCACTCTTCTTGAGTAGAGCTATAGTTGATAAACGCACCACTTATGGATAGTGAACGCGTTCCGGTTCAAATCCGGGCTGAGGCAGATTTTTTCTTGTTTAAATTAAATTGTTTACCATGGATTTCAGGGAAGAGAATATTAATAAAATTTTGAAGTCAACTCAGGGCTTAAAATTTTAAACTGCTTTTTAATTGTGAAAATGGAACTAGAAAATTGTTAATTTTTCCACTTGGGGAAATTAATGTTTTTCCACGGATAATTTTGTTTTCAGCCGAATTAGAAAAGAAAAAATGTATTCACTGAATCAATGATATATTTTGGAATAGGAAACTAAATGAAGAAATAGCTTACTTGTATCACTAAAAATACTGTTAAAAATTGTTAGGAGTAATAATAAGCTGCAGATGGAAAATCCCGCCATTCTGAAGCAATGTCGCACGAAAACTAAAGCTAATATCATATAGTCGTGCTTTTATAAGCATCTTCCGGGAGTCATACAAAAGTGGTTCGCGAATTAGTTTCATCAACGACCTACTCTGGCCAACGTCACTTGCGAAGGTCACTTTGATCCTAGGTGCTCTGTTTTTGCGCTCTAGAAAAAATGTATCACTGAGATTTTTTTTAATAACATTTCAACCTTGAAATTTTAATTTTATTTCAATTAGAGACCTAAGGGCAGGGATCACAGTCCGTCCCCTTTTTCCGATTTTTAAAAAATTTCAATTTTTTCCCTGTTCTCCAAAAATGTCCCCTTTTTCTTATCTCGAATTTTTAGCAAAATGGTTGAGTTTGAATCTTTTGGAATACAGTTAAATTTTTTAACCAAGAGAGATTAATATTTTACAAAAAATTTGAATTTTTAACAGAAAAATATAGATTATCAACAAAAAAGTTAATTTTTAATGGAATAGTTCAATATTCAAATTTTTGTAATCTTTAACTCTTTTCAAGAAATTGTTCTTTCTCCTTGTGACGAATTTTTTACAAAATAGTTGAGTTTTCTAGCTACAAATCATAAATAATTCTAAGCCAAATAGCAATATGTACAACCCAAATAATTAAATTTTCAAGCAAAAGAGACGAATTTTCAGAAAAAAAGAGGAATTTTTAACCAAATAGTTTAATTTTCAACCTACAAAGATGAATCTTCAACCAAATGATCGATTTTTTCAAACATTAAACTTTAACGAAATACATGAGTTTTCTACCAAGTAAGATGGATTTTCAACGAAACAGTTAAATTTAATGAAATAGTTCAATATTCAACAAAATACATTAATTTTTCACTGAAGTAATGAATCATCAACCAAACAAAGAATTTTTAACAAATTAGTTTAAATTTCCAACAAATAGTTGGATTTTCCTCCAATTTATCGAATTCTCAAGCCAAAAAGACTAATTTTCTACAAAAAAGTTAAATTTTTAACTAAAGAACATAAATTTTCAAGAAAAATGTCAATTTTTCATGAAATAGTTAAATTTGCAACCAATGAAATGAAGTTTCAATTAAAATAATGAATCCTTGATGAAAAAATTAATTCTTCACGAATTAGTACAACTTTCAACCGAGTTAAAACTTCTACCAAATTGTAGAAATCTCAGACCAATAAGGCAAAAATCTAGTATACAGTTAACATTTTTTAGTATTTTTTAAAAGTCATCTTTCCCTTTTTACAATCAATTTCTCTTTTTTCCTTGAATCGAATTTTGAATTGTAAAACTTTTAGTTTGCATTTTTCATTTATTTTAAATTGTCAAAATTAAATGCCGTTCACTTTTAAAGATTTATGATTCTAATTTCTACAATATTTAGAAATTACAATTGGAAAGATTAAATTTGAAAGTTGTATAAATAAAAATTCTGAAATTTGGATGATTTTAAAGATGAAAAGTCATTCGAATATCAATCAAAAATTGAAGAAATTTCAAATGTAAATGAGTGTTATGCCGTAAGAGTTACAATATTGAACATTTTGGATTTTGAAAGTACAGAATTGCAAATTATTCTATTTTCAAGATTTATTTATATTCTGAAGGTACATAATTTTGAACCTTAAGTTTTTTTGAATAGTTCAATTTTGAAGGTTAAGAATTTAAAATTCTGCAATTTTAACGATTGCGGTAAAAGAAAATTCTTTATTTTTAAATATTCCCTACTGAAGACTCAATTGATGCCTTTTTCTGCTTTAGTTTAATTTTTTAAGTTAAATATTACTTAATTTAGATGATATAAAATTGATATTTTTCAATTTCGTAGATCTGTGATTGGGAATTCTTCAATTGTAAAAAGTAAATATGACAGCGTTAATTTATTTTTGAAAACTCTTATAATATGTTCGTGTGTGTACCACTATTGCAATTAGTTTCTTTTTTTAAACTTCCCCAAAACTACCGATGGTCAAAAGGTAATACCAATTGCATAAGACGAAAATTTATTTTTTTAATACTATGAGAAATATTTTTTAAAAATAATTTTTCACAATGAGTGTATTTTTATATTATTTTATATTTTTGGCAGCTATATATTCGTTTAAGTAATAAAATTGTGGAAAAAATGGCCGAATTTATTATTTAATTGAATAGCTTTTAAAAATAAGGAAATTAAGGATTTGAATCAATAAAAAGTTTCACTAAAACATTAAAAGTTTCATGAATTTCAGGAACGGTCGAAAACATGACAATATATTAAATTCATTTAAAAGCGCTTTAAATTCCTTAAATTGCAAGTAAAAATATTGTATTTTCAATAAAACAGATCAAATTTTTAACCAAATATTTTTAAATTTTCAATAAAATAGTTTAATGTTTAATAAAACAGTTACATTTCCGACCAAGGAGATGAATTTTCAACTATAATGATAAATTTATAATGAAAAAATTAAATTATAAGAATGTATAGTTCATCTTGTAGCTAAACAGCTCAGTTTTTAAACAAAAAAAAAACAAATCCTCAACAAAAATGTAATAGTTCATAATGAAACAAAAAAGGATTTTATTCTAAATCAAAAACAGTTTGATTAAAAAAAAGACGAATTTTCAACAAAATATTTGAAGTTTCAACGAAAAAAGATTAATTATGGAAAAATAGTTTATTCATCGCTAGAATTCAGTAACTATTTGACAGAGTAAAAATTGTAATTGACTCAAATTTAGAGAGAAGCAAACATTTGAATTTAAAAAAAAAGAGAACAGATGTAATTTCTACCACAGGGATGAATATTTAAAACAAAAAGACAAATATTAAACAAGAAACTGAAATTTTTATCTAAAACCGATTCTTTAATTCAGAAATAACAAAAATTGCAACCAAACTGTTCAATTTTCATGCTAAAAAGTAATGTAAACATTGAATTCTCACTTATTCCAAGGGCAGAGAAACGTAAACATTCGGATACGCCATGTCTGCCGGGCTACTGACGTGAGCGAAACCGCACATGGACAGTGGTGGGAGGTGAAGAAGCTTCGCCACATGGAATAGCCAAGCATATGGAATAAGTTAAAGTTCAGTGTACAATAAGTCGACTTTTTTACCAGAAAGTATGAATTTTTATTAAAATGTTAATTTTTAACCAAACAGTTGAATCATCAACCAAGTAGATAACGTTTCCATCAAGAAAATAATTTTGGAAATCAATTTTAAAAACTTCCAACAAAATAGCTACATTATTAAACAAACTAATGGAAGAAAGAGATGAATTTTCAACTAAAATTATGAATCCTACACCAAAAAAAATAATACTAAATAAATATATAATCATTTTTAACGATGTAGTTCAACTTTTAACCAATTATTTTAAGTTTCAAACATAAAAGATTAATTCTCAATAAAAAATGTAATAGTTACTGTCTCAACTAAAAAATATTTTTATTTTAAATCGAAAACAGTTGAATTCATTCAAAAAGATACATTTTCAACCTAAAGTTATTCAAAGAAAAAAAGACTTTTTTTCAGTAAAAAGCAAATAAGAAAAATAATTTAAAAATTAAATTTTATTTGGTTCCTCCTATAAACACGTTGAAAATGATAATGCTTTCTAATTGGATACTTGAAAAATTATTCAATTCGACCTGAAGTGCTAAACATTAAACAATTCCAAGCTTCGTTTAAAAATTCAAACATTGTTAAATTAGGATTTGATGGATTTCAAAGAGTTCAGGGTGTTTCCTTAATTCCCAAGAATTTTAAAAAACTTAAAAATATTTCCAAAGATTGTAATGATTGTAAGGATTTTGAAAAAATTGTGATGCGATTCTAAAGAAGAAATCTATTAACTTATATCTAATATGGAAAGACATTAAATAATAACAAAGTGTGTTGAATATTATTTTTTTATTTATTAACATTCGTATTATACTTTTATTCTCCATAGAAACATTGCGTTAGATTCAATTAAAATGTAAGCTATTGTAAGCTTCGTTTTACGGAACAAGTCCTCGTATCCTGCATCAAAAATTAAGATCCTCATCTGAAAAAGATTTAAATATTCATTCAGATCTATAAAATTTTGCATTGTTCGCTTTAAATTTCAAATAATTAACAGAGTGTCTACCAAAATCCTTGTACAAAATTCCAGGTTTTTCTAAGTCTTTTTGGCGTAAAAATTCACCCCTTTCGGTGGAAAATTAATCTGTTTTGGTTGATGATTCAACTATTTTGTTAAAAATTCATGTATTCGGGTTAGAAATTCAGAAACCTAATAGAGAATTCCACTATTTGGTTGTAAATTATCTTTTTTGCAGAAAATTCTTCATTTTGTCTTGAAAATCCAACAATTTAGTTCATATTTTTCTTCTTGCCTGGAAAATCTTTTTTAGGTGAAAATTCTACACTTTTTTTTAAACTTGTCTTTCTTGTGTAAGAATTCATCTCCTTTCGTATAAATTTCATGTTTGTTGTTGTTGAAAATATAACTTTTTGTGGAAAATTAATTTGTTTTGAATTAAGATTCAATTATTACTGGAAAAATTAACTATTTTTTTTAAACTTATCGTTTTGAGTTAAAATTTCAGCTATCTTCTTTGAGAATTCACCTTTTTTGGTAAATAATTTAATTATTTGCTTAAAAGTGGAACTAAATTGTTAAAAATTTAGTTTTTTCTAAATTGAACTATTTTGGGAGAATTCTTTTTTTTATCAATTTTTTTAGTGAAAAATTAACCATTTGTAGATAAAATTTGAACATTTGGTTGAAAATTTTCCTTCGTGGCAGAAAACTAAAAGTTTTTGTTAAAAATGCTATTGTTTCGTTGAACAAGCAATCTGTTCGAAGGATTCGAAATCTTTTAAGATATTAAAAAAAGTCGATGTAAATATCAAGATCTTTAAAATATTCCAAGAATATCAGCAGATTTTAAAATATTTTTAATATTTTAGGGTAATCTAGATGACCCCAAAGGATTTTATGAGATTTCTGAGGATTTCAATAATTTTATGGGGGATTAAAAGCTCTTAAGTTATTTTAATAAATATTCCAGGATTAAAGGAATAATCATAAAGTTCCGTGTAATTCTATGTCATTTCGTAATATTTTAATGTTTCTTACAGAATTTATTCACAAAAATTGTCGGATTTCATAGGTTTTCAGATTTAAAGACATTTTCAAATATTTTTTTACAAATTATTTGAATTCATTATGAATTCAATTTGCATTCTTATTAGTTTGTTCTGAATTTCTTTAAATTCATTAGGATTCTTTTAATTCAGTTGAATTCACTTTTTAAATTAATTTAATTTTTTATAGTTTCTAATTAATTGTTTAAATTAAATTTTTCAGTTTTGCTTAATTCATCCTTAAATCTTTTAAACGCTCTTAACATATGTAGACATTTTATCTTATTCTCATGAATTTCATCGAATTCTTCTCTTTCTCCTTAAATTCCTCTAAATTCACTCCAACTTTACTGATATCAATACATTTTTTGCGGATTTATTTGAATTAAAATGAAACTCTTCAATAGCCCTCCCTTCTATAGCCCTTTCGAGAATTGACGCCGCGCCGAAGGTAGGTGTAACAGGGAGTGCGCGGGATCTGCTGTTGTCACACAGACGAGCACTTAGGCATGAGCAAACAAAATCGGAGCGGTCTATAATGAGTTACTTCCAACCCACAGCCAGCCCCACAATCGGCGCTATAGAAGAGTTTCACTGGATTTTAAATATTCAGAAGAACATTAATCACATTATTCTTACACATTGTTCACTTTTTGAGTTAGAAACCAATCACTTTCGGTAATTGTTTCGATTTGAACAGAGTATTCTTTGACTTCTTTCAAAAAAATTATAGCCCTGACAATAATATATTAAAAATGTATTAATTTAAACTTTAAGAAAACGGTTTGTTTCTCAAAAATAATAAAAAAGTGACATAATACTTGAAAAAGTGTGAGAATTATGGAATTGATTTCAAATCGTAGATTTCAAATTATTTATGTCTTATGGTCCAATCGTAAATCGAAAAAATAAATATGAGTCAAAAAAAAAGTTCTTCGAAACTCAGATATTTATTTAATAGAAAAAACTCCTTTCAAAACTTCCTGACGTTTCAGTACACATGCGTACCTTTTTCAAAGGTTCTTAAACCTA
>NC_046665.1:85200338-85205606 GCF_010883055.1 Belonocnema kinseyi | reverse complement strand
AAAACAATGCTGAAATTTATTTGAAGTTAAAAAAGCAAATACTCTCTGAAAATAATAGTCTATGCTGTGAATTTGATTTTGCACAGAATTTGCCACTACCAACCTACGTTTAGCATGGCTTTTTCTATTTAACGTACATGTACATACTAAGAACCAGAGTTACATGTTCCCTATTCTTGAGAGAATTGATAAGAAGGATGCTTACTCTGTTTGCAGTTTTATCAAATACGCGGTATTAAAAGAATTTGCTAAAGACAAGTTCAACAACATAACATTATTTTCAGACTCATGTCCGGGACAAAATAAAAACTACACAGTGTTTCATTTTTTGGTTTTATTGTCCATTTATTTGCAAAGCGAGACTAAATATGTGTTTCCAGTTTGAGGCCATTCTTATTGCCAGTGCGATAGGAATTTTGGCACATATTCGCAAAAGCTGAAAAAATTAGAATGAATTGAAACTGAAGCTGAATATGTAGAAATGATTCGCCATGCTCGCTCACCTTCATTCACAATGGTCGAGAAGTGTGAAGATCTTCTGCAGGATTTTGAAAAATGTTTCAAAGGCAAAATGCGAAAGCCAAAAAATTTCCAAATCAGCAAAGCGTTCGTTTTGCATGTTTTTCCTGATGGAAAAGTGGATATTTTGACAACTATGAGTTGTAAAATCCAACCACTTTTTTCTTTAAACCTACGCTTAAACTAGAAAATCTTTCGAAAAGTCCTTCGCCCCGAATTGGATTAAAAGCTGCCAAAATAAAGGATGTTCAGTAATGTGCATAATATTATATGTTAAATGTTTGATAAATAAATTATTTTAATGATAATATCTGGAGTTACTGTTGTGCATTTGTTTTGGTAAGATTGACTTGACCTTCACGTCGTCCGCTGCAGCGCGTACGTAGCCGGCCAGGCACGTTTTTGGACAGCGTCAAGATTACCGCTTGGATTTTAAAACATTCATAATTTTTGAAATATTAATCCAGTTGATCTAAAACTTTCCAGAAAACTTCTTTGAACCTTAATGAACAATTTTCTTACTGAAAGCTTTCCGTAGCTTAAAATTCGTTCGCTAAACGAGGCGCTTGATGGTTGAAATTCATGATTTTTGCATTGCTTAAAAAAAATTATTAACTTTTTTGTTTATGACAATATTCTCATTTTTCTTTCTTAGATAGTTTCAGAAGACTTAAACACGTACTTTGTATTGGGGAAATCGGGAAATGATATAAATTGTCTAAATTAGCGCGAGTTGAAGTGAAAAAAGATTGGAATTTTTCGTTTTCAAAAAATCCACTTTTTACCAATTATCTCAAAAACTACAAAACCTATAAATTTTTGCAAGAGGAAAAAAAGATGCGCCTTGAAATTCTCTCAGGCTGAATCCGGCCGTGTCTCCTTTTGGTCGCCAGTGGTTCAATTGCAAATATACTTACATTTACTTCCCGCATAAAATCAGTCTTTTTGTTTAGGTGATATTTCCTCTTTTTCCTCCATTCATTCTTTTATCCGGTCAATCTTATCAGTTGGATCAATATCATTCTCATTCATCAAAACGATCAATTCAACTGAAAATCTGATAGTTGAATTTTCAATTAAAAACAAGTCATTTGTAGCCAAAAATAGAATGATTAAATTTTCATTTAAGAGAAGCAATTTTCAGCAACAGCATGATTTTGTTTGTGTGTAGTTATGTAATTTATAAAACATTTTTGGAACTCATTATTCAAAATTAAATATTTTCAATTACAAAGGAATCCGCAAATAACGTCATGGGCTTAAAATTTCAAAGCAGTCAAATAATTTGATGCTAAATTAAGACTTGAAAGATTGAAGGCTTTCGAATGTTGATGTATTTATACAGGGAAATTGGATCTTTTAGTCATGTTTATGTTTAGTCATGTAATATTGATTTTCGACAAATTAAAATTTCAAAATTTATAAATGGAAAATATGAAATAACTTTTTTATTAATTTTAAATAGTTTTTCAACGAATTCAGTTAGGCAGAAAAGAAGAAAATTTTATATCATTGTCGATAATTTTGTTATTATTTGAAATATATCAGTCATATTAGTTTTGTCGTCATCATTAATCTTCCTGGGTGAACGTACATATCGGAGTTGATCAATTTAGGTAAGTTTTAATTTAAGCTTTTGTTAATTTTTTGTTGTGCCAGGGTAGCTTTTTTTAAAGTCTGGTGTCGCCAAGTCACTTTCTTGTTAAATGGAAAAATTTTCAAGTGTGGGCCATCCATGAACCATGTTACCAATTATCAACTTTAATACCAAACATTTTAAATTGATAAGATTTCAAGCCAAAATATATTTGATTTTCAACGAAATAGTTTAATTTTTCACAAAACAAAAAAAAAACTAATCAGAAAAAAAATTAATTTTTCATCAAAGCAATTACAATATTAACCAAATACTAGAATTTTGATAAAAATATAATAGTAGACTTTTCAATTAAAAAGAATAAGCTTTCAACAAAGAAGGTGATTTTTCTACAAAAAAAATTAATTTTAAAGTTTCAAGTCGATTTTAGAAATTTGAAAATATACTCCCATATTTTAGAAATATTTAATCTGTGGTATTTTCAAAATTTTCCGAAGAAATGTGCTTTAAAAGATAAAGATTTTTACAGGATTTAAAAAAACATTAAAACAAAAATATATAAAGTAATTTTCATTTACTAATACTCATTAATATACCGTAAATATTTTGGACCGCATAATTTTATTTGTGTGTAGTTGTGTAATTTATAAAACATTTTTGGAACTCATTAAAGATTAGATCTATTGAACATCTTCTAAAGGAGCTTTTGACAAAAAAAGAAGAAACTTGCTAATAAATGTGATCTATTTTATAATTTAAACAAAGTTTTGAAAGTTTTACACACTCCTCATTTTTTAGCGAGCAAATGTATTTTATATTGCAGTCCTTTCTCATAATCTTATCTGGGTCCAAACGTGAGTAAAATAAAATTATAATCCGTTTTCAAACTTTATAAATTATTAATAATTATTTAGACGCATAATTATACATGTGTGATATGTGAATAAATATATCAAATTGAATGAAATTAACTAATGGGCATAACAACTTATAGTAATATAGAAACACAGATATTATAAAAAATGTGTTTTTAGTTACAAGTAATCAAAAATAATTTTGTTTCAAATCTGGGTCCACAAAAACGCGCTAGAGATGGTTAATAAGGTTTTTTCGGATGAAATATGTAAAAAGATTAATATTTTTGCGTTCATTTTTTAAATTAAATTTAGGGCGGTCATTTTAAAGTTTTTCATAGGAAAAAACAAAGAACAAATGAAGAATTAACCCTTTTAGTTTTTAAAATTCGAATTTTCTTTATTGATTTATGTAAAACTAAATTATTAAAAAGAATATGACATTAAATATTTTTTATTAAAAAGGAATCCGCAATCAATAACATTAAAGCGCTTCCACGATTATTTTATTCTGCAATATATGCGCACACTATGTAAGCATAATATTTCGAGAAAACAACTTTTGTAATATCTTTTTTAGGGTAGAGTTGCTTGAGGCGCACCGTGTATCGTTATCACTAACCTTTATAGTTAAAGCGCCTATAAAGTAAAATAATTTTTTTACGTTTTAAACTTATCTTTAGTAATAAATACATATAGATAAAGAAAAATAATTTATCGTTATCATTAGCCTTCTTTGGCCAACCCACATATCGAGGAATAATAATTTGCTTACGTTTAAAATTTATTTTTTGCAATAAATACATAGATCACGCATAAATATTCTCAAATTCTTTCGGACACTTTTGATTTAAAACAAACAAGGGTTACTCTTCGTCTTGTATGAGAACGTCCTCTCCCGTTAAGAAATTCCAATTTGGATCTGATAGGGGCTAGATCTGGCAGAATTTGGTCCAAATCAGGCTATCTAGATGGGGCCACACTCGAAATGAAACGCAATGCCCGATCGGGGCCCGAGCACTGCGCCCAGAGATAACCATACCTGGCCCCGATCGGGCCCATATTAATTTATTTTTCTTATTCTTATTTAAAAGGGATTCTTAAATAAAATAATATTAAAATCGAATATATCACCTCCTTAACTGAAATTTGAGAATATAAATATCAGGTTATCTAACAGATCGCTGTATGAAAAAAATTGGAGTATGTCGGACACTTTTTTTCGAGCTAACGAAGAAAGTCAAGCGACGCATTACAACAGCCAGCATTTGTGTTTGATAAACCGTTTAAGTATTTTGCAATAGATTTTTGGTTTTAATTTCTAAATTGAAGTTGCTTCCAATTTCTATATTGAACCTAATTGTGAAAAGTTATTTTGATAATAAGTGGATTGTATTATCGCACTGGCTCATTAAGTTATTTTTACAAAAGCGAATATAAATAAGAAGGTTGTATTTACATTCCGATTGTATCAAATCACCTAAAAATACGTGAAAATAAGTACGTTTATAACGCCATTGTTGATCTAATTCGTTTTCACATTCAACAAATGAAACATTACCTTTGCTACTTTTCTTATAAATAAATAACCTCGTTTCGAGGTTAGGTTTCATCTTAACATTCTTAATAAATTTACTTATTATAGTCTTCAACACGTAATTCAGGAATATTTTGAAGTATACTATACCTGCGCATTCGTCTTGTGCTCACTTTTGGCATTTTTTCTACTTATTTTGTCGCTTTTCCACATAATAATGGAAATATTTTGAACGCTTGACACTTTACGTTGAAACTTGGGTGATTTGGAGTCAACCCACTTTAGTCCCCGAAATTAATGGAGCGCCATCTACTGTCAAGTTTGGCTGTTAAGTCGGGCTCTAGACGGGGCCAAATTTAACAACCATAAAATTGTGTGCCCGATCTGGCCCAAATCGGAAATAAGGCACACATTTGGCAATTTCTGCACGGGCTGCTATCCTAAAATTGACATTTCTAAAATTCCGAAGGCGTAAATTGATTTTTAGGACTATGATGACACATGAAACGATCATCTTTTTTAGTTTTAAATTTCCGAAATTATTTCATGGTTTACGCAAAATTAAATTATTTCAAGGAATTCAGAATTAAAAATTTTAAATTATAAAGAAATTGGAAATCAATAACGTTATTGTCTTCAAACCAGTCGAATCTAATTTAATGCTTCAAGTTGAAACTTGAAAAAATGAAGTCTTTCGGATGTTGAGATATTTATACAGAAAAAATTATATTTGTGTAGTCATGTTCAACTTTTTTAAAAGT